>NC_136264.1:91378724-91386224 GCF_964187855.1 Myxine glutinosa | reverse complement strand
GAAGAAGAAGAACCCCCAAGTACCATAGGTAGGGATGCGTTTGGACCGGATGTCGTGTAAGAGTGTATCTTTGTCCCCATGATGAGGGGTGGGGTTATGTTAATTAGTTAGGGATTAATGGTAAATCCCCTGTATGTAAATGGCCTCTGTGAATTCTCCTCTGTTCCTTATGACACACACCACACCAGCCATACACGCTACACCTAAAATATACATTAAATAAAAGTACCCGGAAGCAGGACATTGAGCACTGCCAATGATACCACCGAACACCATCGTAAAGGCAGGCAGGTCTGTGAGGCCACACCCTGAAGAACGATTGGTTAGGGTACCATAGAGCGATGAGAGGGACTCGCTGATTGGAGCACACACGGGGATCGTCGGATGACATCAGAGCTTTGAGAACAAAACACTTGAGTCCCGACATTTTGTTCTCTGGAGCTGGTATCTTGAAGCTGAACGGTCACAGCCACAATGCTCTTGCATGGGTACAATCATTACGAGCAGACGCAGTTTATATGTTCTTGCACATCAGACATTGAAAGTGCACGGTCGCAGATATCATCCTCTTGCGCTGGGTTTTCAATACGGGAGGTGGCAGTTCGTGCACTCGCTCCCTTGTGCTGGTTCTCGGCGGTGCCTGGCTCGTGTGTGCCTCTGTGAGGAGAACCTTTCGGAGCTTTGGGGAGCCTTTGCCGTGTTGGAGGGGAGGCTGTGTGACTTGGTGCTCTTCAGGGGAGCAGTTATACGATTATTCGTTAAGGGCAGAAACAGACGTACGTGGACCTGAACGGAAGCCCCCTGTTGGGCATGAAGATGCTGGGTCTACTTGTGTGTGTTTATACATAACTCCCCGTTCCCACGCCTTCTCCCCCCAAGCCCTCTCCCTCCCACAGATCTCCCGATGTCCCTGCTCTCAAATGTTGTACTTGTGTGCTTCCCCCTCTCTCCCCATCTTGTCTCCCGCTCCCATTATTGTATGTTTTGTGTGTCCGTTTTTTTTTTTTTTGTGATTGATGTTAGCTCTTACACGAGCCTCGATCTTGTATACAAAAATAAAAATAATAATAGCAGGAATACCCAGCGTTGCCCAGTGATGTTCTAATTCTTTTTCCATTTTGAAGAAATCAATTTGTTTTTTATTTTTTATATTTCTGTGGGTGCCTAAAACACTTCCCTTCACCATCTAAGGAAAATTTATATTTAATTAACATCACACACACACTAATCGGGGATAGTTTAATATTACCTCTCACATAGCTGCAAAGACTCAGGCACTAAAGAGTGATTTTTTTAAATCCCCAAAAAATCTAACTTTTTTTTCTTCAAAATTTTCAAATAATATTTTGCCTAAAACACTCCCCGACACTCACTGATGAACCTCTGAAAGATTGACGAAGATCCGTTCAACCGTCTGAGAAATATTGCGACACAGACAGACAGACAAGCGGCTCTCTTATGGTATAGATTGGTGTAACTTCAGCATTAAACTGATTAGTGCTGTCGCATAATCATTGCAGACTGTCATGCTTATGCCACCATTTTCATGCTTTTGTCACTACAATCATTAATAATCTTAAGATACCATCTTTATGTTCAAACGTGGCAGGCCAAACATTCACGCTGTTTACGGCTTGTATGAAATGATAGTTTTGGAAGAGAAAACCCGTTCCTGGCAGAAATGGTATATTCTTCACTCTTGACACCTTGGACTTTGAATACATTGTCCATTTGATGGATAAGCTTTCCGTTTTTTTGCATTTTCCTTAGACTCTGCTTCCAGGTATTCTGTCATGGGCGTCGCCATATTGAAAATGCCGGTATGTCATTGTCCTCTGCATAAACATGGTGGGCCCCTTAGCGGGTTTATAATGCTCTTTTTACCCTGCGCTTGCGAAGCGAAAAGCGGGGTTAAGCATTCAAGTGCGTACGTGTGCCGTGTGCCGTGTCTGCATTTTAAGAATTCATTTTCTCGGCAACCGTTTGTCTGATTGACATGAAATTTTCCACAGGAGCACCTCCTCCTTTAGAATATTGTAATGATAATCATGACGTCATAAGTCACGTGGTACAGGTGCCATCTTGGAAAAACCGAAAAATGTTGCACCTCTATATCTCCAAAACTGCTGCATGGAAAATAATTGAAACGGCTCATTGTAAAGAACTCCCTATGGGGAATAGGTATTGTTAACAATGACGTCATTGGTGCCATAATTATGACGTCATAATTCGACAGGGACAACGCTTAGTCTGATCAGTTTAAAATGTATTGAGCGTGATCTATGCAACAATTATATTAGAGAATAAAAATTTATGATGTCATCACTCACGTGATCCGGCAGCCATATTGGATCAAAGAAAAACAATGTTCAAAAACAGAAGAGTTGCCTCGCAACAAGTTGACTGAGCAGAGTAAGTATTCTATGAATACCATCTCTTTAAATTATTGTTTTCATACCCAAAGCCATACATTTCTGAAAGTTATATCATCCATCCATAAAACAGATCAAGTCCATATGCAAAGGTTAAAAAAAAAAATTCTCCCTTGATCCAAACTTTATTTGAGTCGATCAATCTTTTTGCCTTCCTCTATTTTTACCTCCGCCACCAAAGGTGGATGGAGGTTATGTTTTCACCCCTGTTTGTCTGTTTGTTTGTTTGTTTGTGAACAAGATATCTCAAAAGGTTGTGGACGGATTCGGACGAAATTTTACATTGATGTAGCGTATGTGACAAGGACGAAATGATTCGATTTTGGTGAAGATCTGGAGTCGGATCCGGTTAGTAGAATTTTTTAAGTGATTCTTCACCATTGAGAGGTCGGGCGAAAAGCGATATATAACATGATATTTAAAAAAAGTTATGGACGAATTTTGACTAAACTTGGTGGATGATTTGGTTAGGTGACAAGAACAATCCGATTAGATTTTGGTTCAGGTCCGAATCCAGATCCGGCCTATCAGTGGGATACAAAACATAAACTGTTCAACCTGGTGGAGGTATGCGCTCTACCGAGTGCCGTACTAGTTGTATAAGTTATATCAGACGATGTTTGAATAGTTTGTTATTAAAATGATTTGCCTTATATGGAACAGTGTCTTGTTTGGAACATCCTGTATAAAAAACGTTATAATCAAATGGAAAACCAAATACTGCATTGGAGTCATCAGGAGGAACCTGGATATAGGATCCGCAACTCCACAACCCTCAAGCCCATCCAGGTGCAGGTAAGTGAGCCTTTCAGAAAAATTTACGCAATAATTCATTTCTCCTTAGACAGATAGATAAATAAAGAAAAAGAAAGAGTAAAAGAGGGAAAATAAAAGTAGGAATTAAAATGAATAACGAGAAATGTGATAAACGAGAAAGAAGTGGGAAAAAGGAACAAAGAACAAGGAAGTCGGGAAGAACCTGGAGAGGTAGATTTCACAGTTACTCCCCAGGCTCAAACACAGTAACAGGTACAACAGGTACAAGCTACTAGACTACTAGAGGTCCATCAGTAAGGAAACACAGTCCACATGGCATCAAGATATGGTACAAACATAATCAAACTGAATTAGACCAAATAAGTGTACCATACACGACTCACAATAAGTTAGGGGATATTGGCAGGTTCTTCGGTGTGGTTGATTTTGTGTATTAATTATGTTGAAAAAAGTTGTTGGTCCTAATTCAATGGTTATTAATGAGTGTGAAAAAATACAGCATTCTTGATTTCAATACCATAACCCTAACCCCTATAATAAAAAAAAACTCACTCCCACAATATCCCGAACTTATTGTGAGTAGTGTAAGTCTACTATGCTGTGTTATTCTGCAGTGTGTATAGTAAGTGTATCATAATGTAAGTGTGCTATGCTCCAGTGTGTTGTTGTGCTTTTGTATATTGAAAGTGTGCATACTGTAATGTGGTGTTAGTGTGTCATATGTGTTGTTCTGTGTGTGTATCATATGTGTTGTTCTGTGTGTGTATCATATGTGTTGTTCTGTAAATATATCATCAAATGTGTTGTTCTGTAATTGTATCATATGTGTTGTTCTGTAATTGTGTCATATGTGTTGTTCTGTGTGTGTGTGTATCATATGTGTTGTTCTGTGTGTGTATCATATGTGTTGCTCTGTAATTGTACCATATGTGTTGTTCTGTAATTGTATCATATGTGTTGTTCTGTAATTGTATCATCATATGTGTTGTTCTGTAATTGTATCATCATATGTGTTGTTCTGTAATTGTATCATATGTGTTGTTCTGTAATTGTATCATCATATGTGTTGTTCTGTAATTGTATCATATGTGTTGTTCTATAATTGTATCATATGTGTTGTTCTGTAATTGTATCATCATATGTGTTGTTCTATAATTGTATCATATGTGTTGTTCTGTAATTGTATCATCATATGTGTTGTTCTGTAATTGTATCATCATATGTGTTGTTCTGTAATTGTATCATCATATGTGTTGTTCTGTAATTGTATCATATGTGTTGTTCTGTAAATGTGTCATATGTGTTGTTCTGTGTGTGTATCATATGTTTTGTTCTGTAATTGTATCATATGTGTTGTTCTGTAATTGTATCATATGTGTTGATCTGTGTGTGTATCATATGTGTTGTTCAGTAATTGTATCACATGTGTTGTTCTGTAATTGTATCATATGCGTTGTTTTGTAATTGTATCATCATATGTGTTGTTCTGTAAGTGTATCATATGTGTTGTTCTGTAATTGTATAATCATATGTGTTGTTCTGTAATTGTATCATATGTGTTGTTCTGTAATTGTCTCATCATATGTGTTGTTCTATAATTTTATCATATGTGTTGTTCTGTAATTGTATCATCATATGTGTTGTTCTGTAATTGTATCATCATATGTGTTGTTCTGTAATTGTATCATCATATGTGTTGTTCTGTAATTGTATCATATGTGTTGTTCTGTAATTGTATCATCATATGTGTTGTTCTATAATTGTATCATATGTGTTGTTCTGTAATTGTATCATCATATGTGTTGTTCTGTAATTGTATCATCATATGTGTTGTTCTGTAATTGTATCATCATATGTGTTGTTCTGTAATTGTATCATCATATGTGTTGTTCTGTAATTGTATCATATGTGTTGTTCTGTAATTGTATCATCATATGTGTTGTTCTGTAATTGTATCATATGTGTTGTTCTATAATTGTATCATATGTGTTGTTCTGTAATTGTATCATCATATGTGTTGTTCTATAATTGTATCATATGTGTTGTTCTGTAATTGTATCATCATATGTGTTGTTCTGTAATTGTATCATCATATGTGTTGTTGTATCATATGTGTTCATATGTTCATATGTGTTCATATGTGTTCATATGTTCATATGTGTTCATATCATATCATATGTTGTTCTGTAATTGTATCATATGTGTTGTTCTGTAAATGTGTCATATGTGTTGTTCTGTGTGTGTATCATATGTTTTGTTCTGTAATTGTATCATATGTGTTGTTCTGTAATTGTATCATATGTGTTGATCTGTGTGTGTATCATATGTGTTGTTCTGTAATTGTATCATCATATGTGTTGTTCTATAATTGTATCATATGTGTTGTTCTGTAATTGTATCATCATATGTGTTGTTCTGCAATTGTATCATCATATGTGTTGTTCTGTAATTGTATCATCATATGTGTTGTTCTGTAATTGTATCATATGTGTTGTTCTGTAAATGTGTCATATGTGTTGTTCTGTGTGTGTATCATATGTTTTGTTCTGTAATTGTATCATATGTGTTGTTCTGTAATTGTATCATATGTGTTGATCTGTGTGTGTATCATATGTGTTGTTCAGTAATTGTATCACATGTGTTGTTCTGTAATTGTATCATATGTGTTGTTTTGTAATTGTATCATCATATGTGTTGTTCTGTAAGTGTATCATATGTGTTGTTCTGTAATTGTATCATCATATGTGTTGTTCTGTAATTGTATCATATGTGTTGTTCTGTAATTGTATCATCATATGTGTTGTTCTATAATTGTATCATATGTGTTGTTCTGTAATTGTATCATCATATGTGTTGTTCTGTAATTGTATCATCATATGTGTTGTTCTGTAATTGTATCATATATGTTGTTCTGTAAATGTGTCATATGTGTTGTTCTGTGTGTGTATCATATGTGTTGTTCTTTGAGTGTATCATATGTGTTGTTCTGTGAGTGTATCATATGGAGTCTATATTAGTGATGTTGTGTTCCATGCTTTAGTTTGGGATGTACTATGGTAAAATTTCAGTAACCAGTTGGCACATGGCTCCATACACACAACCACACTGGTGGTGTTTAAGCAAAATCGTGCTCCGGCAAACCAATGGGGGTGGACAGCAATGTGGCGAGTTGTGGAGGGGAAGGGGGTGGGGTGGTTGTGTGCAATTCATTTTGTCAAAGGCAATTTCACGACTATTTGATAGAATATCGATTCCTCGGCTGTGCTGTGCTGCTGGTTGTGGCACAGAAGGAATGGTGGGGGACGGAAGAGGGGGTAAAATGGGCAGAGTTGAGGGAGCAAAAAGCATAATAGGATGGAGGTGGAGGATATCTTGTAATGTTTGTGGGTGGAGTGTTCGTTAAGGAGTGCAGAGATATTAGGGGAGAGGAAAGTGGGGAATGAGGGGAAAGATGTAAGCAGGAAAACAAATGGAGATGGGGTACTATATTTGGTGTGTTGGTGGAAGGGGATACTCACCTCTACATATCTCCTAACTCCAAACACCTCACACTCCCACTCTTTCTCACCCTTCTTCATGCTCTAATGGCAAACACCCAACAAAACCTTTAGAGGATTCTCAAGTGGAAAGGCCACTGGTAACAGAGAAATGGCAGGACAGGGCAAAGCGCTTGCGGAAGGAAGGGGGTTGGGGTGAGGGAGTGGGGGAAGGGAGGGGCAGGGGTGGGGGGTACAGCAGATTGCCAGCAATACAAATGGTCCCAAAAGCCTGTTTCCTGATTCCTATTTACAGCCTGATTGGGGGATCCATTATCACCATCCAGAATGTGGAATCGTACGATGTGTCTTCCAATCAGTGTCCCTAAAATGTCACAGTGTGATTATTTTTCATTCTTGCAGTATTACCGAGATATCTGTGAGGTATGCAGCAATTCAGATATCTTGATCCCCTTTATGTATCTCCAATAACTTGCAAATCCCTGATCCCTGCACATGATGAAACACCTTCCACTCTTTGTTCTGCCCAAAGTCTTCTCTGAGAAATGTGATTTATAAAATAATTGCATTTGCCTTTTACATATCTCAAACCTGGTGCTAAAGCAAAGTTGTTATTCGTTGTTATGATTTGTTCATTTTTCTTGTAATATCATGGCATCGGTTCTTTTTTTTGTTGGAGTTGCATGTATACTTGCTGACACACACAAGCCCTAGTCATATCTATATATATATATATATATATATACTATATACTATATATATATATATATATATATATATAATATATATAATAT
>NC_136264.1:91348724-91376224 GCF_964187855.1 Myxine glutinosa | reverse complement strand
CCGGTGGATTAAGGGGTCTCACTCCTATTAAGAGGAGTGGTCCCAATTGTATGACCATGCATTGTGGCCCTTCGGGGGGCATGATGCATGCGTTTGAATGACCATGCGCTTCCCCCTCGGGGTTGAGGCGCATGTGTATTGTTATGGGGACAGCCTTGTTGACGATGTGCCTTGACCATGGGGTCAAGGTGCACGTCCAAGGCTGTTCAAATGTTTGACTTTTTACCTTTTTTCTTGTAAAAAAGGCAGGCCCTGTCCGGGGCCCTAAAACGGACGCGAAAAACTGCATGCAAATCGGACCTGGCAGGAGTAATGCCCTGCCGGTGGATTAAGGGGTCTCACTCCTATTAAGAGGAGTGGTCCCAATTGTATGACCATGCATTGTGGCCCTTCGGGGGGCATGATGCATGCGTTTGAATGACCATGCGCTTCCCCCCTCGGGGTTGAGGCGCATGTGTATTGTTATGGGGACAGCCTTGTTGACGATGTGCCTTGACCATGGGGTCAAGGTGCACGTCCAAGGCTGTTCAAATGTTTGACTTTTTACCTTTTTTCTTTGTAAAAAAGGCAGGCCCTGTCCGGGGCCCTAAAACGGACGCTAAAACTGCATGCAAATCGGACCTGGCAGGAGTAATGCCCTGCCGGTGGATTAAGGGGTCTCACTCCTATTAAGAGGAGTGGTCCCAATTGTATGACCATGCATTGTGGCCCTTCGGGGGGCATGATGCATGCGTTTGAATGACCATGCGCTTCCCCCTCGGGGTTGAGGCGCATGTGTATTGTTATGGGGACAGCCTTGTTAGGCTGTTCAAATGTTTGACTTTTTACCTTTTTTCTTTGTAAAAAAGGCAGGCCCTGTCCGGGGCCCTAAAACGGACGCTAAAACTGCATGCAAATCGGACCTGGCAGGTGTAATTCCCTGCCGGTGGATTAAGGGGTCTCACTCCTATTAAGAGGAGTGGTCCCAATTGTATGACCATGCATTGTGGCCCTTCGGGGGGCATGATGCAAGCGTTTGAATGACCATGCGCTTCCCCCTCGGGGTTGAGGCGCATGTGTATTGTTATGGGGACAGCCTTGTTGACGATGTGCCTTGACCATGGGGTCAAGGTGCACGTCCAAGGCTGTTCAAATGTTTGACTTTTTACCTTTTTTCTTGTAAAAAAGGCAGGCCCTGTCCGGGGCCCTAAAACGGACCGCAAAACTGCATGCAAATCGGACCTGGCAGGAGTAATTCCCTGCCGGTGGATTAAGGGGTCTCACTCCTATTAAGAGGAGTGGTCCCACCTGTATGACCATGCATTGTGGCCCTTCGGGGGCATGATGCATGCGTTTGAATGACCATGCGCTTCCCCCTCGGGGTTGAGGCGCATGTGTATTGTTATGGGGACAGCCTTGTTGACGATGTGCCTTGACCATGGGGTCAAGGTGCACGTCCAAGGCTGTTCAAATGTTTGACTTTTTACCTTTTTTCTTGTAAAAAAGGCAGGCCCTGTCCGGGGCCCTAAAACGGAATGGCATGGTGTTGAAATCATGGGGACTCACTCCTTTGGAGGAGTGGTCCAATTGTATGATCATGCATTGTGGCCCTTCGGGGTCAGGATGCATGTGTTTTGAATGACCATGTGCTTCAGCCCTTGGGTTGAGGTGCATGTGCATGCTATTGGGACAGCCTTGATAGACGGTGTGCCTTGGCCATGGGGTCAAGGTGCACGTCCAAGGCTGTTCAAATGTTTGATTTTTTACCTTTTTTATTATAAAAAAAGGCAGGCCTTAACTGCTGGCCTCAAAAGCAGAATGGCATGGTGTTGAAATCATGGGGACTCACTCCTTTGGAGGAGAGGTCCAATTGTATGACCGTGCATTCTGGCCCTTCGGGGTCAGGATGCATGTGTTTGAATGACCATGTGCTTCAGCCCTTGCGTTGAAGTGCATGTGTAATGTTATTGGGACAGCCTTGATAGACGGTGTGCCTTGGCCGTGGGTCAAGGTGCACGTCTAAGACTGTTCAAATGTTTGATTTTTTTACCTTTTTTTTCTATAAAAAGGCAGGCCTGTCACTGGGACTGACACAATCTGTCAATTTCCCGACCCGGATCTCAGTCAACGGAGCATCTTCTCTTCTGGACTCGGTTATGACTAACTTCCCTGAAAATGTCTGCTGCTCTTCTTCTGCTCCAATCGGCTCATCTGATCATGTGCTTGTTAAAGTGGACATCTCTCTGACCATTCTCAGAGAGCCTCCTCAGCGTCGACGAGTCTGGCATTTCACTCAGGCCAACTGGCATGGTCTTCAAGCAGCCATCAATCATCTGGACTGGTCTCCCATTTCTACCGCCTCTGACATCAACTCAACCTGGAATTCTTCCAAAGTAAATTGCTCTCTCTCATGCACAGATTTATCCCATCTCGTCTTCAGTTGTCATACCCTTCCTCCCGTCCATGGTACACGGAATCTTGTGGTGAGGCTATTGCCCAGAAACAACTTGCTTTCGTCTCCTGGAAAGCAAATCCAATGGAAGGAAATCTCATTTCCTTTCACAAAGCCCGAAACAAGTGTGTGTCCACCCTCAGGAGAGCCAGGAAACAATATCTCTCCGTTCTCAGGACAGAACTCTCTTATCTGTCTCCCTCTTCTAAATCCTGGTGGCGTCTGGTCAAATCGGTTTCTGGTGTTTGTTCCCCCTCCATCCCCTCCCTCACCTCAAACGGCCACACGGCTGACTCCGCACGTGAAAAAGCTGAATGCCTCAACTCTGTGTTTGCCTCTAAATCTTGTGCCCCAAACCCATCCCTCTCTGTACCCACCGTACCCAGTCGTACCCAGCTGCTCCTGGACTCTGTGTCCTTTCCTCCTGACAAGGTGGAAAGGTTTCTGTCAACCCTCGACTCTGATTCGGCTACTGGACCTGACGGCATCAGCCCACGGGTCCTAAAATCCTGTTCTTCCGCTCTTTCACTCCCTCTCTCTGTTCTCTTCACCCTCTCTTTTGCTCAAGGTCATCTGCCATCTGCTTGGAAATCTGCCAACATCACCGCTTTGCGCAAAAAAGGTGCAACAACAGATCCCAGCAACTACAGACCAATCAGCCTTCTCCCAATTATCAGCAAAGTCATGGATTCCATCATTGCTTCAGATATGAAATCTTTCCTCTTCTCCAATGGCTTGATCTCTGATCATCAATTTGGTTTCAGACCTGGTCACTCTACTCTGGACATGCTGCTTCTGCTTTCTCAACAATGGATGGAGGTCCTCAATGCCAAACAGGAAATTAGAGCTGTCTCCCTTGACATATCACGTGCCTTCGATACGGTCTGGCACCCCGCTCTGCTCACCAAACTCTCCTCCTTTGGTATCAATGGAAATCTCCACGCATGGCTGGCGGACTTCCTCTCTAGTCGTAGTCAACGTGTGGCCCTGAATGGCTTTCTCCTCTGTCTGTTGACAGAGTGGCCGGGTTGAGGCCTCCGGGACGGAGGCGACACTTTGGTCTAGGACTTCGGTCCACAGGAGATCGGGACAGCGCTCGTCACGCTGTTATGTCGTTGATTTATATATATATATATATATATATATATATATATATATATATATATATTTTTATATATATATATATATATATATATATATATATATATATATATATATATATATATATATATATATATATATAATATATATATATATATATATATATATATATATATATATATATACATATAATATATATACATATATATATATATATAATGATATATATATATATATATATATATATATATATAATGATATATATATATATATATATATATATATATATATATATATATATATATATATATATATATATATACAGGTATATATATATATATATATATATACAGGTATATATATATATATATATATATATATATATATATATATATATATATATATATATATATATATATATATATATATATATATATATATATATATTAGGGTGGTCCAACAATTTGAAGATTGGATTTTCATTTCTCCACCAGCCTGCCCCTATTCCTATTGAATAAAATAGTTTGTGGTGAAACTTTGAGCTTGATTGGACGATATTTAGAGGTTGCTCAAAATGTTGACAAATTTTAATGAATAATAAGATGCAGAATTTTTAGCATCATACATCAATTCATAGATAATTATCTATTTTCAATTACTCAAATTATTTATTATTGTTGGCTTGCACTTGTCTTCAATGGTATGACCAAGAGATTATGCAAAAGCACTGGCCACAAACATAGCAGGCCGATCTGAGAGATTTACTCTGTCCAGAGTTGCCACTATTGCTGGAGTGATCACTTTGATGGGAGCCTTTTTCGCCTGTTTGGCAGAAGATGGACTTTGGAGTTTGAATTCATTGTCCCCTGAATCGAAGCTTTCAGTCTCAGACTCATCATCATCATCATCATCAACCACAGCCGATCTTGATGGAACAGATTGCATTGCTGTTAGAGTCTCAGCAGCATGTTTCTTCTTTATTTTATCTTCATTCTCAAGCCTGATACGCTTTGTTCTCCTTCACTGCCAGAGTGTTGTCCACAGATCCCATACGTGAACTTGAGGGATCCTCACGCTGCATGATAAGGAATGCTTTGTTCATTCGTCATTTTCTCAAGGGCATCATTTGGTGAGATATCGAAGAGGAATTGAAGATCATCTTTGAACATCTGCTCCTTCACTCTATAGTTTTCGAATGTCTTGGTTCTATTTTTCTTTACCAGTTTGTAGGCATCAAACAACTTCAAAAGTTGGCGCTCACAGGAATCTACTCTCTGCACTGGAATTCGTGCTTTCTCCCAGTATGCACACACAGCTTGTACACTAAGTTTGGCACTTTCACGAACTGTATGGTGTTCTTGTATGTGATGATACACCATTTTCTGCAATGTGTGTCCTTTGGTTGGTCGTCCCCCACATATTATTTCCTTTTCAGACCTGTGCAGCAACCAAACTGTGGAAGAGCTGCGAGTTTCTGCCATCTGAAAAAAAACAGATAAATTTAAAGTGTTATTTTTTGAGCAACCTCTAAGTGAGTTCCAATTGACCTCATATTTGGTTCGTACGATCTTTATAAACATCGAAACAAGGGCAGCTTTGTGGAGCATGGATTTTTAATAGTATTAAATATTACATAAATCTGTGGACCACCCTAATATATATATTGTTGTGGATTTGAGAATTGTGTTTTTTTGTGTGTAAATATCACCCTCCATGTTGTGTGCAAAGGTCAAAGGTCGTCCCTTAGTTTGTCCATATACAATCATAGGGCAAATAATAGATTTCCCTTTTCAGTAGTTATCTCCTTATTATGTGTATTAGTTTAAGGCTCTGTCTTCCATTAATGGACACTGCATTGCACCGAATTGAAATAAGGTAGATTCCGTTCCAATTCCCCATTTGTCAGCAATTGCCAACTGCACTCCACCATTAGCCACGAGGTAATTTTGGAGAAGAAAGGCGTGTCTCCGCCATCGTCATTGGAAGGTGGAGCCAGCGAGCCCCCACCCGCCAATCAGGACTGGTGAGATACCAGCACGGGCGTGGCGCGGGTTGATCGCGAGGCACGATATAAAAGCACCCGCGGAAGCCTTTTGAGGGGATGCGACAGATGAGTCTTTGGGAAGCACGCGACGCACCCCCACCTGAGACGATTGAAGAAGTGGATGACCAAGGGAGCCCCCACGAACCAACGAGCTTGGAGACCATCGCCATTTTGACCATGGCAGCTTGCGCGGTGACGGCAGCTGCAGCCACAAAGCAACGTCGCCGTACGAGAGACGGTTGAGGAGAGTCGGCGGCTGCTCAACTCGGGCCGCGATCATACCAACCACCCGCATCCTCCCCGCCTTGTGATCCCGACTCGTCCGTCCAGCCATTCCTCTGCTCCAGCTGAACCTTCCTCTCCTTCCAGTCCTTCGTTCCTGCCTTCATCCCCCGTGTAAGTGTGCTTGTAGTCTGTCTTTTGTCTTGTCCTGGGGTGAAGTAAGACCGTTTAGTTAAGCTAGTGTTGCACTGTGTCCTTCTGGTCCGTCCCTCTTTCTGCCTTTATTTTATTATCCTTCCTCCTCCTTGGTTTCTTTTGAATTGTAAATAGTAGTAATAAATTATATTGGTATTTCCTACTTTTGCCTTCTTCTTCTTCACATCCGTCGTTTTTGTGATTTCCTTCATTGAAAACCTGTGGCGCGATTTTGGCCAACGTTCAGGATCAGGTTAGTCTCTGCTAATGGTTCGTGCTGCGGTTGCTAGACCGCTCGGCAATTAACATCTGTCCGCAGTTACGAACGAGGTTGTGCACCTGCCTCTTCGGGGATAGCTGTGCAACTTCAGGACTCATGTCGGTCAGTCAAAGACAAGGGGGTTGATCCCCCCTTGATAAGGGGAAGAAGGCCGACGGAGAGATCTGTAACAAATTGGTGTCAGGAGTGTCGGATTCGGACCTGCAGCGCGCTTAGCGTGCTCAAATTACGGGTGGCCCACAATTTTTATTTATAACATCTAAATTAAAAATCGCGCCATGGATGGTCAAGGCGACAGGATGCCGGTGGGGGAATTATAAGAGGGGTTAGGGGTAACCCAGGACCAGAGGGAGGAAATGGAGGAGAAGAGAAATGAGGATGTGGTTGCCGGGGTATCAGGTGCGCAAGATGGCGCCCTCGCGCACGTGGTTGGAGGGGCACAGAATGGCGGCTCGCACATGGCTACGACGGCCGCACCCGCTGCACAGGTGGGAGGGATGGTCCAGATGCAGGCCCTCATGGAGAAATTTATGGCACAAATGCAGGCGTCCCTCAACCTGCAGGGGGACAAAGCAAGGGCGGAAATCAGAGAAATGAGGGACGAAGCGAGGGGTACCAGTGCCCAAATTGGGAAGATAGACAGCAAATTTGAGAGGCTAGGAAGCAAAATGGAGCGAATCAGCAAAATTTGGGACAGAATGGGTGACCGCATGCAGAAATGTGGGGAGACCATGGATCGCATGGTGGGCGAGAGGGTCCCAAGGGTGCACGACGAGGTGAAGCGGGTCGAGAAGCGCTGGTTGGGCGAAGTGGAGAAAAGCGCGGGTAAAATGACGGGTATAGAGATCGCGACCCGGGGTATGGGGAAGCCGGCGACCGCTGAGGTAGGAGAGAAAATTTTATTGAAGCCAACGGTCGTTGAGGTGAATAAAGAAAAAGAAATAATGGGTATAGTGGAAATTGAAAAGACGATGGAGGTAGCCCGGGAATTGGAGGAAGAAATGGAATATGTACAAGGTCTGTGCTCAAATCCTGATGCCGTACTTGCTAATCCTTATAAAGATTTGCAGGTGCGCGTGGAGAAAAGGATCCCCCAGGTGAGTCGTGCTGTATGTTGTGCGGGGAGATTTTGTAAGAGGATGTCTGGCGCGAAGAGAATTGTCGCGCGCTTGGGATCGAGGAAGCACCCGGGCGTTCGTGGAAGGTCCTTTGTGTGCTGTGTTAAAGCGAATGGCACACGTGTGAGGAAAAAGTGTGCATCGGGGAATGAGCATGTTACGAAGCGCGAGTGTGAAACCGAGTGCGAGCGAGAATGCACGTCGGGGTGTACGGAGTGTGACACAGAGAGTGAGAGCGATACGGAATGTACGTGCGAGGGTGAGAGTGACCCGGAGAGTGAGTTGGTGGTGGAGCGGGTGCGAGAATGCACGCTTGGAATGGTTGAGAGTGTGCGAGAACGCACACCTGAGTTGGTTGTGGCGCGTGTGCGGCAGGGCACATCGGAGCACGTGAGTGGGTGGATGCGAGAGTGCACGCCCATGGTGAGTGGTACAGAGTACGTACCGAGGGAGAGTGCGCAAGACGGTGCGCGAGGTGTGTTAAGGAAGTGTGCGAAATGCGAGTGTGCGCAAGAGGTGTGGTATGGAACAGGGAGTGCGGTGGTGGAATGGACGGAGTGTGTGGGATGCATTGGAGGCGCCGAGACGCCGGGTTTGGTGAGTGTGAAAAGGGTCGCGTGGTGTGAGCATGCAAGTGAAGCATCGACATTGACCGAGTTAGCAGCCAGGGCGACGGATAGCCGAGGCGAGCACTCCGTGCGCGGTGCGTTTTCTTTGCAGCGAGGACCGGCCGAGACCGTAAGCGCGTCACTCTTCGGAGCGTCGCGCACGAATCGGGCCGGGTCCCGCACTGAATGGTCGGTGCCGCGTCAGAGCAGCGATCGGCGCGATTCCGGGGGAGGGGGGCCAGATCGAAGGGATCGGTACGGTGCCCCCTGGTGGCGGGGGCGGAGTTCCGACCGGCGAGATTGAGCCATGGGGCCGGCGACCGCGAGGTGCCGCGCCGAGATGGTGCGTGGAATCTCGGCCCAACGAAGCCTCCTCCCCAGAATCGTGAATGCCGGACGGACTCAACCTGCAGGCGACCAAACCACCCGAATTCATTGCTCGGCTGTGCGAAGCCGGGCTTTGAAAATGTAACAACGCACCGAGGCTCAAGTTAAAGGACATTTGGTCAGAATAGGGAATTTGTGATTGGAATTTTTTTTTGATTGGTTGAAATTTGAGAGCAAAATTTATAGTGGAAGATGCCCGATGTGGTGGGATGGCAACTCTGCCATCTCTCACAAACGGGGGCAAAGGAGCAATAGTTTTATGGGGTTTGGCAGTGTAAACTAGCCCGGGGAGGGTTAGGATAAAATGATAGGGATCTAGAGAAGATTGACCATAGGTAACGGTAAGGTTAAGTAGTGACATTGGACAGGTAGTGGGGATATAGAGAGGGTAGTTGGATTATAATGACGAGGGAGCGCAATAATATAAGGGGCGATGGGGAAGCATGAGTTTTAGCAGGGCACCAGGTAGATTAGATGATGCCATATGTGTGAGAGTATTGATATCGAGCAAATGAGGAATTGCTAGGCAATGCTCGGGAGAGATGTGTGTGTGAGCGTGGGAAAATCTGGGTGCCTGAGGCAATGGTTTTGAGAATCGAAAGTGTATGGAGCAGTGTATGAGTGAGTCGTGGTGATTGTGTGTTGTGTTGACCAAATGGTCCTGGAGGAAGGAGGGTGCAGGAAGCACCAGGTGTGATGGCACAGGTGTGCAAATACAGGTGTATGGAGAATGGTTGTGGGGAATACATGGAGTATGGAATATATGGAGTATGGAATGGATGGTATGGAGTGAGTATGGTGGAAACTGTGGAGTGGAGTGGATGGTGCGAAGGTGTGGATGGGAAGGATGGACCCCATCATGAATACCCGGGGAGGGTAGTTTAAGCATTAGGTAGAGGGTACAGGTAAATTGTGGTTGGATATTGGCATCTGTGGTGCGTGTGGAAGAATGGTGTTTGGATGGGTGCATTAGTGTCGTGGAAATGGCTGGGCGTGTGGCCTGTTAGTGTGTGTAGTTGAATGGGCACTCCACCACTGTGAGGATGTCGGCCAGGTGAGGCCGCAGGTGGGCTCTGGGAGCCGTTAGAGTTGTGGATGGGGCCCGAGGATCCGGAGGACGGACCCGGGTAGCGCAGTGCCAGAGAGGGCACGGAGTGGGGAGAGCGCCAGAGGGCCTTCCCCAGTTAGATAGGTAGGGTGAGGAGCAGGTAAGCTCGGAGGCAACTACAGTGGTGGAGGTGTGCAGGTGGGTAGACCTGCTGGGAGAGCTACACGTCGCAGCCCAGAAATTGTGCGAGGGCACCGGGAGATGAATCGGGGGAGTGAGACCCCAAATTGATGAAGCACCACAGTTTGGTCAATGGGAATTTGGTTCTTAAAACCGCATAGAGTAAGTTGGCCAATGGATTGGCAGGGAAAGACCCCGGGTAGTGTAAAGTGTGTTAATGTCATTTAGAAGATAGTTAGGATTGAATCTCCTCGCACCATCTACATCCACTCACCTGGGATGAGGTAGCTCCACACCATGCCATGTTTTGTTATTTTTCTGTGCAAATGTTTGGATTGTCAGATGCATCATGACGTAGGTGTGACATTGTGCTGATGTTCCGTCTCTCCCTCCTTATGAGGATTGATGATGAATTTGAATGATGGCAAATTTTGGTTAGAGGGATTGTGGGGACGAATTTGGTATAGGGGAGATATGGGGAAGACGTGACAGTAGTGACGAATTTGTAAATGTGTAGGTTTTTGTAAATACGGGGAGGGGCAAGGGGGGTTAGTGGAGGTCACATGTGGGGGGCGTACGGTAGGGACGAGCTTTCTCACTTCGCTCTCCGTACGCACCTCGTCCTGCATTGCCTTGTTTGATGTGTACCCTTGTGACCTTACCTCTCGCTCACCTGTCTTCTGTTCCCCTGTCTCCCACCCGAGGACTGTGCTCTCTGGGCACCGAGGGGAGCGTGCGGGAGTCCGCCGTTGTGTGCCCGAACTCTCGCAACCACAGCTGCCTGCATCGATGCACCATTTATGGACCACATGTCTGTGGCTGAGCACCACTTATGGACCCCACGGGTTTGGGCATGGCCCCTCTGCTGGAACCGGCCATAATGGCCCGAGATCTTGCTGGCGGACGTTGGTAACATGGCACCTATGCCATACAGGTGAACCACTCATAGTCGGCCCTGTGGGCCATAAATAAAACACAATGGACACGTTCTGTGCTTGTTTTTATTATTGCAAATAGGCCGCCAGCAAAGAAGAAAGACAACATCTGGAAGAACGACAATAGCCAGCAGAGGGAGCCGAAGAGCAAGACACCAGCACGGGGTTTTTTATATTTTTATGAACTGTGGTGACTGTGCACTGAATGGTGCTTTGTGGTGCTTTGGTGGGGTTTTGGTGCTTTATGGTGCGTCGATGCAGTGCAGGCTCTCTCCACCCCCCCCCCCCCCAAAAGAACAATCACAGGTCCTGGGTTAGTTTTGTAAATACCAGCGTCAATTGTAAATAATGCTCCCCACCGTAAATGTGTAGTTTGAAAACCATTCCGCAATTCGGTTAGCTGTGGGCGTAAGTCTGTTAGGCAGGGTGCAATGCAGCAGGGGGGCATACTTATTTGTGTTTTAAAACTGTCACACCCAGGGTCAGGTTAAATGTAGAGGGAACTACACCTACGTGCCACACTAAAGGTAAAAGTTTAATAGGCCTGGGACGTGTCTCAGAGGATGAGGGTGCAGTGTTGTGGATTTGAGAATTGTGTTTTTTTGTGTGTAAATATTGTTGTGGAAATCAACCAGATTCACAACGTGTTCCATATGTATGGTTTAATCTCAATCAGATCTGTACATCATCCTGTAAAGTACATCAAGCAACATACATGTCAGGATCTAGGCATCATATGAGAAGATTGAATATATCAGTCAATGCAAGCAAACCTAGAATATAGGCGGGTACGTACCATTCAATTCTACATGGCATTAGTAGTGTAATAATGTTGCTTCTGGGACACCTCCGTTTAACATGGGAAATCCCTATCTAATGTCATTTACCCCCTTGTCTTTTTCAAAAATCATAAACACCTCTATTTCTCCCACCCTCATCTTTATGAACCTTTTGTCTGTAGTACCTATCCTTAATGTTGTTCATTAGACCACTCAAACACTACAAATATTTGTTTTCTCTTATAGACCTATCATCCTTCTTCTACATATCATCTGGCAGATTAATCTTTGACCCATTCACTTCCATATTGCCCCTAAAGACCTCTATTTCTCTCACCCTGTTCTTTACGAACCTTCTAACCTTTTGACATGCTATCCTTATTCATTAGACCACTTAAACACCTGTGATCCTTCTGACCTTATGGACCTTTTAACCTTTTACTCTTAATATCATCTGGTGAATATAACCCACTCAAACAACGACCCTACAAATATTTGTTTATGCGTGGGAAATAATTTAATTCTCCTACAACTCTCCTCACCGTCTCATCCAACTCACCGGTATTTAAATTAATTCTCTTATTTGTTTTGTGAACTTTTTTACCAGTTGCCTTTTCAATTATACTTATTTGATATTTTTTACATTCATTTTGTTTTCCATTTATATACCACTCGAACCTTTTCTAATTAATAGCTCACTGTTAGGCTCATGCTCACTCGAACCACATACCTTGAGAAATGACGTTGTTTCACTTGGATAACTTCCAAGGAATTCTCTTTGTCTTGTTTCCTGTTTTTCACAAACACACGCCCTCAGTTTCCAAAAGCTGACAAGCACTTCAGTTCCCCGAAATACATTTTGTTCATTATAAAAAGAGAGGTCTCCGAATGGGACATTTAAACATTGTGAACGAAGATGAGCTTGTCTTATTCCAGTCTTTCCTCTGATGAAGAATACTCGCCAGGACATTGGTAAGTTCATTTGGTATTAAACACTGTTAATGAGAGCTTTGTATGTGATTAATTATACAACTAATAATTTATTTTTCCTATTCATTGCAGCAATTCAAATATTGTAAATATCCTGGCAGAATTTCAAGTTGTTTCTCAAGAGTTCCACAACGAACTGAATACGGGTTTGAATAACCTACCTCCGAGATGGTGGGCTCAGAATGAATTCAATGTTTCACCGTTCTTAGAAAATTCACGTGAAAGGTATGATAGAAAATAAAAAACGAGAGGTGTGTGCATGTGTGTGTGCATGTGTGTGTGTATGTGTATGTGTGTGCATGTGTGTCTGTGATTAAAATAGAGAGATCGAATTGTGAGGAACAGAAATGAAAAAATGAGATTGTGTGTGTGTGTGTGTGTGTGTATGTGTGTGTGTGTGTATGTGTGTGTGTATGTGTGTGTGTATGTGTGTGTGTGTGTGTGTGTGTGTATGTATCTGTGAATGTGTGTGTGTGTGTGTGTGCGTGTGTGTGATGTTTTGTCAGGCTTACTTCAGCATATAATAGTAATTTCTCCTTATTTTGTTTGCAGTATTAACCTCGAAGACCAAAATTTTGAGTGGGATGATTTTGATTCCCCAAGGAGTGGTTATTTCCTACCAACCTGTGAACCTCTACATTTTCAACTCAACGATCTTGACGCTAAGCTGGATTTTTTCGAGGTAAGCATGTGTGTACGTGTGTGTGGTTCACCGTTTATAATAGGTACACCATATCCCTGCGCATCGTAAGAGGTGATTCAGGGTTGGTGTCAGGAAGGGCATCCGACCCTATATTAATAATAATAATAATAATACATTTATTTTGTATAGCGCTTTTCAAGACGCTTTGACATGGAACATAAATATGAAATAAATATCTCTCCCCTCTTGTCTTTAATAGAAAGAGATTCAAAACCTGAAGACATCTGCTGAACCAACCTTTGACTTGTGCTGGGAAGAAATTGATGACTTATGCTGGGGAGAAGTTGAATGTATACCTCAAGAAAAATGTTTTAATAATATAAAGATTTTAATGTTTTCAATATTTATATATATTTGTTTTGTTTACAATTATTTAATTATTAATTACAAAAAGAGAATAAAGGAGGGAACGGGGAGGTGCACCCCTGCCAAAGACCCTTCACCCCCCTCATCCCACCCCTCCCCTCCCCTTGTGTGTGTGGGGAAGGTGGGGGTGGGATGAGGGGGGTGAAGGGTCAAGGGTGGGGGTGCACGGAGGGTGGGGGATGATGGGTGTGGTCTGTGTGGGCGGGGTCTGTGTGGGCGGGGTCTGTGTGGGCGGGGTCTGTGTGGGCGTGGTCTGTGTGGGTGTGGCTTATGATTTTAATTTATTTAAATTTTTTTTTATTACCACTAATTAAATTAGCTAATCTGGGTGGGGTGAATAGAAATGTTGTTTAATGAATTATTAGCTTTGTTTTTTGTAATTCTTGCGAGTAAAATGAACCCAAGATTTCTTCTCGATTTATATCATTTAATTTGTAGGTCCAAGGGACTGTATCCATTACATCAACGATTATAAATAATTCATTAGTCCATTTTTGTGTATAACCTTTCTCAAAATGGCTTTTCCATTTGTATATCCTTACAATATCACCAACTTTGAACTTGGGCTTTCTCAAATTAATCTCCTTTTCATATTCTAATTTTGTAAATGTTTCTGATGGTTTTGATTTTGTTGATGAATGAACTGTATTGTTGTAATCATCTACAATATCCTGAATTAAATACACCCATTTTTGAGAACCGAGTTGTGTGAATTTTTTATATAATTTCTCTTTCAAAGTACGATTAAAACGCTCAATAACAACTGCCTTTCCTTCATTAAAGGTGCTGTATAATTTAATACCCTTCCCCTTAAGAAATTTCATGAATATTTTGTTATAGAACTCTGTTCCCTCATCAGTCCATAACTTCTTTGGTTTCCTTTTATCCCGATCAAATATTAGCTTAAAGGCTAACATTAAAGTATCACCCCTTTTATTTTTTAAAGGGACAACCCAGGCAAATCTACTCCTCAAATCAATAACGGTTAAAGCATACCTGTATCCCCTGTCATTATTCAATTCAATTAAATCAGCGGACCATATGTGGTCAGTGTATTTAGAATAAACCTTCCTTCTTTTAAACTTTGTGATTATAGGTTTGTGTAATTCTTCAGCCAAAAGCTCCTCAGTCTTGATGGCATCATTAGAGCCTAATAGTTTTTTGAGGAATAACCAAGACCAAGTTTCAATTTAGCATTTATCAAATTTCTCACAATAAACCTATCAACTTTCTCTCTCAACGTTGGATTTTGTATCAAAGACAAATTATACAACATTTCGCTGTCGGCTTTATGTTTTTCAGTCAACGTAGTGGTTTTCCCATAAGCAATATCATGCTTCATACACACTTCGTCAACCCTATTTGTAGGTTTAGACCAAGGTTTAGGATTGTCAGCCTCATCTAATCTTTTATCCAAGTTTGTTCCTGGACCACAGAAAGAATACCCTGGAAGGTGTAATTCCCCTGGAATTCCAGTTGTTGTAAATTTACTTCCTGACAGAAACTTTTGTATGTCTCCTCCTCTTTTAGGAGAGATGAATTGGCACTTTTTAGAGCCACATACTTGACATATTCCTTTTTGATAAACTCTATTATTTTTAGCTTTAACATAAGAGATATTTTTAGATTTAGTTTTCTTTTTACATTTGAGACAATAACTCATATTTATTTATCAGAAAAATTCCGACAGAGTATCAAAACCTTTTTGGTTTTCAACATATACATTTCAATCTTTATTTTTAAAACATAAAGAATCCTAAGGAATGCCTTCACTCTCTCCTCCATTTATTTACAAATAAAAACTAACTAAAGTCAATGACACCAACATCATCAATCACATAATCTTTTCCTTCTTCTTCTTCTTCTTCTTCACCACTTTCTCGTTTAAATCTCTGAAATTGAAGACATTGACGTTCTTATTTTTGAAACCATTATCTTCATAAGAGTTGTTAATTCTTTAATTTCCTCTTCGGTGCGTTGAGATTGATTTATTTGCTTTAATACACTCAATCTTTTATGAATCTCAATGATTTCCATCTTTTTATATTTTTCCTCCCTCTCTCTTTGCTCCCTCTCCTCCTCCTCCATTTTCTCCCTCTCCTCCTTCTCCTTTTTCTCCCTTTTCTCCCTTTCCTCCTTCTCCCTTTTCTCCCTTTCCTCCTTCTCATTTTTCTCCCTCTCCTCCTTCTCCTCCTTTTTCTCCCTCTCCTCCTTCTCCTCCCTCTCCCTTTCCTCCTTCTCCTTTTTCTCTCTTTCCTCCTTCTCTTCTTCAACTCCTTCCTCATCCCTTGCTACCCTTGAGTTTGAACCCCAAAGAATATTATACATATACTCATCTGGATTTTGAGATATTCTTGTATCTATAATTATTTTTCTCATAATAGGATACCAATAAGATTTGTTGACGATTTCTAAAAGAGTTTTATATTTCATAACTTTGAGAAGTTCATTTTTATTTAATATTTTAAACAAGTCTCTATTTGTGGGTTTAACAATATCAGTATAAGGCCAGTTTTTAATGACAAAATTCCCATGTATATGCTCCAAATCATAAGGTATGTAATACCGAGCACCCTTTTCTTGTAGGTATCCTTGAATACAAAAATTATAATTCTCTTGTAGTCTTCTTCCTGCCATTTATGTATCAGAAATATATGTGAGATTAATATTATGACAGGTAATACCACCCCATCTTCCCACTACCAAATCGGTTTGTATTCCTCGGCTTTCTATCCTTATCTCATTACCTTCCTTCTTTGTCATGCGAACCATCGCTATACTATCATATATTTTTATTTTCTTAAAATCACGTATTTGTTGTTTACTAATTGTACTTCCACATAAATCCTTATCTTCACCAAGTGGATAATATTCTTCTTTACGAGACTGATTTAAATCATGTAGGTCTTCTATGTTTATTGAAAAAGACCAATTATACCCTAAATCAGGCATATCATACCCCCATTTATTAATTCGCATATTAACTAAATGTCCTTCTTTATAAAATTTAATTGTAAGCAGGTAGTTAAATTCAATGAGGAAAGGTGTATGGTCAGTATAACCAGGTGTTGTGGTTGTAAATTTTACTTGTTTCACAAAACGTGCTGTTTTCTTTAAAGATATATATTGTGATAAATCACTGAATCTAATCAAGTCATTCGCATCTGTAGGGTTTGGATAATTGATTAATTTATAAGTATTCTTCATATTAATATTTTTACTTACACTATATTTTTGTCGTTCAGCCTGTGCCTTTGTATAATAATTTGATAAATCAATATCCTGAGAGGATTTTCCAAAGATAGAACCATCTTTTCCAACATAGGTCATTTATATTAGATAAAAAATGATATCATAAAAATTTTCATTATTGTTGAGTTGAAATAATACATATAAACATAATTGGCCACAACATTTAGAATTAATTTCTTGAACTTGGAATGTTTGATAAACACCATTCTGTAAGAATTGTATTACTTCAACAGGTGGTGGCATACCATAACTATCAAAATAATATTTATCCTGACTATTATGAATACAAACCCAATGAGAACCATTCTGTGTGTCTAAATTCATAATAATATTCTTTGTATTCTTATTTATATGTGTTAATTCATCTCTCATACAAATAACCACATTATCAATTTTTAGTGTTTTACAATACTTGGCTAGTTCTATATTTGACGTTGTATTCTTTCCAAATTGTTTAAACCATTTATCCATTTATTTATGAGAAAGATACAATCCATTACCCCGTTTAGTTAGTTTAACACCCGCTTGAGCGATAGAGGAAAGCATATCACCAACCAACAATCTAGCTTTATCAGGTAGACTTTCAAGTTTTTGAGCAAAATCTACAATTACACCACTTCCACTAATTTGTTTCTCCAACTCCTTGTTATGTCTTTCCAATTCTTTTTGAGCTTTTAGTTGTGCCTTCCTTTCGTTAGCAGTTTTTACCGCTGCTGAAATACCACCAGTCAATGCTCCCGCCGCACTTAAACCAGCAAATAAAGGAATTAGAAACGGGAGAAATCCTCCTCTTGACTCGTCTATTGAATATTTCTTTAACATAGGTTTCGTCATTTTAATTTTAAGTGATCCAACATCATTTAGTGTTTTTACTTGTGTGTGTGTGAGTAAAACATCAATTCTTACAGCTCCTTTTCTTTGAATTGTATTAACATTAATAATACAAGGCTTTTGATTTTGAATACAAGATGTTAATTTATTAAGATTGATTTGATTAACATATACCCCTACCATTTATTTATGAGAAAAAACCTATGTGATATTAATCATAACACCATTATCTGTATTAATCTGTAATTCTGTTTCCTCCAAAAGCAAACAATAAGCATCAACTTCTTCATTCTCCCCTCTTTCAATGTATAGAGAAGTATCCACTCGATTAGACTTTATAGTTTCCTTTTGAGAACTCAGGTCAATTGCGTAGATTGTATATAAACCTTTAAATGCAACCATATCCAAAATAGGATCATTATTACCATTACTTTCACACACTTTTTGGTAGGACTTGTAGGCTTCCGCATAATCATTTTTTTCCCAATCAATTTCCAATCTATCTCGCGGATAAAATGTGCCATCAAGAGAAACCCGAAGTTGTTTCACCTTAGCATTATCACTCAGCGCATTATTCTTATTAGTACCCTCCTCTCCATCTGGTTTTTTTAAAATGAGCCATAGGTATCGTGGCTTTCCTTGAAGAACACCTAAATTCCAAGTGTAGGTAGTGTGTTCCAGTTTAACGTGTTGACATCTTCTTTTAAGGTATGATACATTTAGCGGTTTCTTTGAGTTAAGTCTTCTATTTAACATCTCTTCCGTTTTAAGATTAGGAGTATATTCACTGATATACCAACACAAATCATTAATAACAAATTTATTATTTTCTCCAAAAGCATTTTCATCCCCAAAAAGCAATCTATTTACATTATCATTCCTTTGTAGTTGAAATCTAATTTTAAGCCCATACAAAACTTTATCATAATCACAAAATCCAAATATACCTTTCAGAGGTACTGCTACGGTAAAACTATTCTCAGCTTTTGCGTCATCATTATACATTGACTTCCTTTGACTATAACCAGGGTCTGCGTTTGTACCCGTTGACATATCAGGAATAAAACCCTCAACAGCTCCCTTACCCATTCTATCACTAAACGAATATAGTGTAAATTTCATCATTTCAGATGTAGCAGAGACATAATCAACCGCTTCAACCTCTTGTGTTCCAATATACAGGCGGACACTGTCAAACATTTTCCAGAAGAAATCATTTACGAGTGTAGCATTAGTATTATTCGCAGCCTTAGTGAATTTAAATTTACACAGCAAGAAACTATCAGCTATATTCAAGTAAGTTTGTTGATTATTTATTTCAAAACTTTTTGTTCCGTTTGAATTCCAGTCTGTTCCTGTTATAGCATTTACCTTAAAATAGTCTTCCTTTTTAGTGGAGTTTGAAATGATAATCGTATCATCCAAATCATAGATACTATCAATCGCTTCCATACTTGTATTTATATAGCATTAAAATTGTTGAAACCCTGACCCAAGTATTTTAATGATTTTTTGTCGTTCTTGTGAAGATAGTTGAGTTTTACCTTTTTTTATTTCTTTGATTGCTTGTAATTTATGAGACTCCTTTTGAGCATCTTTTATACTCTTTATAGCACCCGCAACGGAGCCCACGGCAGAAGCAGTTGAACCAATTAGGTCTTTATGTTTAAGGATGGTTGAACCAATACCCATTAGAGTATCAATTATCCCATCTCCTTTATTTCGAAATTGATGACCTACACCCCGTTGTCTCTTAGGTTTATAGTATCCTTTACCCACATACCTTGTATAGTCTGGTGAAAGGAACATGCCCTCCCCTGTAATTATTTTATATTTTCCCAACTCGTGTTTTCTCACAATAACCATTATTTATTTATTGAAAAACTTCACGTAGGTGAATTCTGATGGATATAATTTCATCATTAAAGGATATCATACGATTATCTTGGTCGGTTATCCTAAAATTTACTCTGTATATGGTTTTTCCTGACACAGGTAAATAGACAAGATTTTTTGGTTCCATATTAAATTTAT
This sequence comes from Myxine glutinosa, assembly GCF_964187855.1. NCBI lineage: Eukaryota > Metazoa > Chordata > Myxini > Myxiniformes > Myxinidae > Myxine > Myxine glutinosa. The sequence continues at coordinate 91,356,720 of NC_136264.1, read as the reverse complement.
AACCAATCGGGGTTGAGTATGCACTGAATGAAAATATTGTATTTGTTCTTATTCCATCGTTATAAGCACCATCAATCAAATCACAATGAATTAATACTGAATTTATACCGGAGGATATTTGGATAACATTATCACTGTAAAACGTCCCGTTATTTTCAATCTTTTTTGAAGAGAAACCCAATAGCTCTCTAAACGAATTTTCAATCGTGAAATCAACTTTATAATTATTTTTAAGTTTAATAGTTGATTTTGAAGTGTGTTTTTGAATATCTATTACAATATTTTTTGGTTCATCACCTTTTTCTTTCATAAGGCGAGAGACTTCTGAAGATATTTGAGAAATCTCGTAAGCTCCAGGTGAAACGGTTATAGTTTTATATCCACTTCCTGGATTATAACTAAACTTGTTGTTTTTCTCTGTGATATTAAAAAGGGTATTGTAAGTTTCCATTGACAACAAAGATGCCTCATATGAGGTAAGGGGGTCAAGTTGTAGTGGGTAAGGGAATGAAGCTGTGTAATCGCTCGTTGTGAAATTAAAACTAAGAATTGTGCTTCTCATCTTATTTAATATCTAATAAAATATCTTTGTATTGACATTTATTAATTATTTTCATGTTCATCAACTGATCTAAAATGGCTGAGGATTCATTAAAACAATTGTTGTTTCCAGCCTTCTTACTACCTAACAACAATAATAGCCTATTAACTAATTGTGATGGGTCATTTGGAAGAAAACTAACACCCGAACCAAGCTTACTTAAAGCATCAATAATATGTTTCTCCTTCTCATTCTTCTTACTTTTACCAGCAACAGAAACTCCATAATCAAGTGCATTTAGCAACTCAATATATACCCTATCTTCCTCTCTTTCCATATCAAGTGGTTCCTCAAAATATTTTGAACCGCTGAATCCGGGGTTTGTTAGAAGAAACATTAATCTTGGAGTTAATTTAACATTTGGTTGAGTAGAACTCAAGAACATCAATTCATCATTAAATATCAATACCTTTTCTTCCACAAGATGAAACACTGCTGGTTCTTCTGTTGGAATGAGACCTGCTCTGGTTTTTGAACCCGCCGAATATTCATTGTTTTGAAGAGCTTCCACAACATAATTAGGGGGTTGATTTACCTCCTCAAGTTTCCGAAATAATCCCTCGTCATCATATTCTAATTCACCAAGTTCTTGTTTTGTTATCTGACTAAAATCTTTGAGCATTTGAAGTTTTTTCGGAGTAAATTCTACCGTGGGTACTGTAGGTGAGTGTTGAGTTTTCAAAAGTGGTTTAAAGAATTTCTCTTGTTTTCTTTCAAAGGCTTCTTCACCAGTTAGTTTCTGTCTCCGTTTCTTCTTTATCTCTTCCTGTTGTTTAACAACTTTTGAAACTAATTGTTGATGTTCCTTAAACTTTCTTTCTCTTTCTTCAGTATTCATTTTCTGTATTTATTTATTGAAAAATATCATTTAGTATCTCATCTTGTTTCACAACAATATATTTATATTTTCCAATCGTGTGTTTCATATAATTTTCAAATTCTTTTTTACTACATAACGTAGAGCAATTATCTCTCCAAAAATTATTTACATCTATTGAATTTAACTTAAATAAAATAAAAGTATTGGCATTGTTTCTTATTGAGCGTCGAGGGAGTTGAAAATATGATTGACTAAGATATATACAATTACAAGAAGAATGTCTCCCTCTTGTATAGTAGCTATCCATTACTGTTTGGTTTCTCTCATTAACACAATCATCAAAGATGACGAGGTTCTTTTTTGATTTATCTAAATCTTGAGGTGAAGGTATATCATCCGTATTATCACTGAGAATACAAGTTATGGGTTTCGATTTTGATTTCTGTGTATCACAAAATAATTGTATTATATCTTCAATATTATAATCATTCAGTTTGTTTTGAAGTTTAAATAAACCGATAATGTCTTCCTTTTTAAGACCTGCATTAAAACCCTGTGAGAGTAGTTGATACTCGGGTTGAAAACTTGACTTTGTAAAAATTATTAAATTATCATAATCTAAAAAATTAGAACCAAGGAGCATCTTTAAAAGTAAACAGGTTTTTCCACATCCGCTTGAACCAACTATTAGACATCTCAATGAATTTGGAATGTTTTTATGGTTATTAAATTTTATCTTATTTTCCCAAACGGGTAAAAAATCATTCATTTATATATTTGGAAAACAAGTTATCCAACTTTTTTTGAGCTATTTGAGAAACTCTATATTTTATCCTGAGTTCGGGTTTAATTTCAAAATAATCCATTATTTTATTTATATAGTATCTTGTATTAACATTTCCATTAAAATTATTTTGAATAATAAATATCATTAAACCCTTATACATTTCCTCAATACAAAGAGTCTCTTTCCTTGTAAGAAATGGTGTATTATCACCATAATGCTTAACATTCATCTCTCTTATTAATCTTGTAAAGTAATTCATTTTTGGTTCTAATTTAAAAGAGTTATATGTTTTTTTATATTTCTTATTATCATTAATTAGAATATAATCACAGAATAAACATTGTTTATATGAATCCTCATCATTAAGCCCCACTCTATCACAAGCCGGACAATTCTCTAATTTATCATATGGAGAGTCTGGAAATTCTAAATATCCTTCAGAACTTATCATATTTATGTGGTAAATTTTTACTTAAACTAAACGCAAGTTTATTCATTAATAAATACAATGTTTCAAAGCACAAAAGACAAATTTCAATCAATCTCTACTTCGGTGGAAGATATAGAAAAATATGTCAAAGATGTTAAATTGAACAAAGATAAATATGGAAATTTTTGGGTAAAACCAGTTATGGAAAATAACATGAGCCCCTCTATTTCATTTAAAGGAAGAGCTCTAACTATACCTGGAAAGACATCCATTAAAGTAAATCTAACAAAAGTTTCTCCTCTACTCCTGGCAATTTATTCAAAGCTTGAAAAAGTGATTGACCACGATACTTTGAAAAAGAATGATAAGACCATTAATAATTCTAGAGGAGACATTTGTATTTTCTTTAATAATCCAAAGGGTGTAGATCTAAGTAAAATGAATGATGTTAATATTTCTGGTGAAATGTCATTTCGTTCTATGATAGTTAGAGATTATTTAAAGATAACTTTTGATATAAAAATTGTAGAGATTGAATCTGTTAATGAAAGAAAGTATATAGATATTGATGGGAATATTTTTCTTGCTAATTAAATATGAGTCAATACAGCAGTGAAGATTTTACTATTTCATTGAACTCGGACGATAGTGATGATAGTATTTCATTGAACTTGGACGATGGTGATGATAGTATTTCATTGAACACAGATGATAGTTATGATACTAATAGTTTGTGCTCAAATGATAGTTATGAGAGTAGCTTTATTGATGACTCTGAGTATGATTCTGAGTATTCATGTGATAGTTATGACTTAGATGATTCTGAGTGAAAAAGTGTTTTAGTTTAAGCACAGTGATATATATAAAACGGAGCTGTAAAGCTCAAAAGTGTTTTATTTTAAGCACAGTGATATATATAAAACACCACGTTTTCTCACGCTATAAATATGGTTTATTGTGATACTTGCGAGAAGGAAGTAAAATATTATAAACAACATATTCTCACCGCAAAACATACATACAACATTTTAAACAAACTTTCCCCTCTTCCACCTGAAACAAAACACTGTTCTACATGTAATAAAAATATCCTCAAGAAAGGCTTCAAAATACATCTTAAAACAAATCTACATTTATCAAATTTTATCACAACTAAAAACTCTGATGGAGCATTCAAAGGACATATTAAAATAAGAGTCTTTAACTTCAAACCTCCTGAACCAGAGTCTATAGTTGATGCTGTAGAAATAGTTAAACCTGCTGTTCAAACGTTGATTGAAAAAACACTAAAGGAAATGAAACCACTTAAATTTTATATGGGAGTAAAATTAGAAATGACAAAGGATGAAGGAGTTATAGATGCACCATACATGAGAACTGAGCCACACTTTATATCTTCATATCAAGATTTTAAAACATCAGGAGTCTATGATGAACTTATTAAACAAGAGCAAGATGTGGATAATTCAATCGTAGGAAGTGGATTCAATATAGGAAAAATTATTTACATAGACATTCATATTCTTAAATCAGATCCTCTAAAAGCTTCTTCTTACATTGATTTACCCAGTGTTATCAAAAATAGAAAAGCAGTTATCAATATCAAAAATAAAGACAATAAATGTTTTCTCTGGTCTATTTTAGCACACTTACATCCTCCACATTTTCATGATGAAAGAGTATCTCATTATAAAAAATATGAGAATACATTAAATACGAAAGATCTAAAGTTTCCGATGACTTTAAATGATATTCCTAAATTTGAAAAGATGAATAATTTATCAGTTAATGTTTATGGTCTAACAGAAACAAACAACATTCAGGTTTTAAAGCTTTCTGACAATTGTAAACAAACTCATATTAATCTTCTATATTTTAATTCAGACGAAAATTCACATTATACATACATCAAAGATATTGCTAAATTAATAAAACCACAAGTCTGTAAGAGAACAAATAAAATATATATTTGTTTGCGTTGTCTTAACTTCTTCAATTCACAAGAAAGATTAGATAAACATTCAAATTATTGTGGCGAACATAAATCAACGGTAATCAATATGCCTAAAGAAGGCTCAAAGATCACATTCAAAGATGAAAATAAAAAGATCAAACATCCATTTGTTATATATGCTGATTTTGAAAGTATTTTAGAAAAAATTGATACTGCTTCTCAAGATCCAAAAGAATCATACACAAATAAATATCAAAAACATACTCCTTGTGGTTTTTGTTATTATATCAAATCATCCGTTGGTGATAAATATAACAAGTTAGAGATGTATAGAGGCTCAAATACCCCAGAGGAGTTTGTGAAACGACTAGAAAAAGACTGTGTTCGATTAACCAAGATAATGAGAGAAACCAATAAACCAATGTCCTTAACAAGTAAAGAAAAAAGGGAATTTATAAAAAACAATGTCTGTCATATTTGTGAGGAGAAAATTGGTAAAGGTCTAAAGGTTAGAGACCATTGTCATCTCACTGGTAAATATAGAGGTCCGGCTCATCAAAGTTGTAATATTAATTATCAACTCCCCTCTTTCATTCCTGTCTTTCTTCATAACAACGCTCATTATGATACACATCTATTTATCAAGGAACTCTCAAAGACTTCTGGAAGTATCTCAGCAATTCCAAACACGGATCAGAAATACATTTCATTCACAAAAACAATTCACACATCTCCTATTACTCATATCAGATTTCTTGATACATTTAAATTCATGGCAAGTCCATTGGTTAACTTGGTTCAAAATCTAAAAGAGTTTCCATGTCTTTCAGAGTATTTTTTAGATAAAGATTTTCTAACACAAAAGGGAATTTACCCCTATGACTATATGGACTCATTTGAGAGATTCAATGAAACACAACTTCCTTCAAAAGAAAATTTCTATAACAAATTAAATAATAGTCATATATCTGATAAAGATTATGTACACGCACAAAATGTTTGGGAAAAATATAACATCAAGAATCTTGGCGAGTATCACGATTTGTATCTCAAAACTGATGTGCTTTTATTGGCCGATGTATTTGAAGCCTTTAGATCTGTTTGTCGCACTGGATATGGATTGGATCCTGCTCACTACTACACAGCACCTGGATTGGCCTGGAGTGCGATGTTGAAAATGACAAAACAAGATTTGGATTTGATAACCGATGTTGATATGCTTTTGATGATTGAAAAGGCAAAAAGAGGTGGAATTTCACAAGTCTGCTCGAGTAGATACGCAAAAGCAAATAACAAATATCTTCCAAATTATGATCCAACGAAAGAGAGTTCTTACTTGATGTACTATGACGCGAACAACCTGTATGGCTGGGCAATGTCTCAGGCTCTTCCTTATGGAAAACTTAGATGGGTAAAGGAAAAAGACTACAAAAACGTTTTACAAGATGTATGTATCTCTACACAAAAAGAATTGGATGAAGAAAAAGTTGGTTATTATTTTGAAATTGATTTAAAATATCCAGAGGAACTCCATAACCTACACAAAGATCTCCCATTTGCTTGTGAGAAAGAAAGTCCAAAGAAAGAATGGTTGAGTGATTATCAACGATCGTTTGATATAGGTGAATCAACAGAAAAATTACTTACTACATTATATAACAAGAAAAATTATGTTCTACACCAAAGAAATTTGCGACAATATTTATCAAAAGGTCTAAGAGTAGAGAAGATCCATAGGGTTCTAAAGTTCAATCAAAGTCATTGGTTAAAGGGGTACATTGATTTTAATACACAAAGAAGAACAGAGTCAAAAACAGATTTTGAGAAAGACTTTTATAAATTGATGAATAATGCGGTCTTTGGTAAGACTATGGAGAATGTGAGGAAAAGACAAAATATCAGACTATCAACATCTTGGGAACAAGCATCAAAATTAATTAATAGACCGAGTTTTACTCGAGCTGAGGTCTTTACTGAGAACTTTTGTGCGATCCATTTGATTAAAGAGAGTATTGAAATGAACAAACCTATTTATATTGGAACAACAATTCTTGATTTATCAAAGTCATTAATGTATGATTACTTTTATAATAACTTGAGGAAGAAATATCAAAATGATGTTAATCTACTTTATATGGATACAGATAGTTTTATTTTGAAAATTAATACCAACGATGTTTATTCAGACATGAAAAGAGACATTAATATCTATGACACGAGTAATTACAGTCCAGAGAGTGAGTTGTTCTCTTCTAAAAATAAAAAGGTGATTGGAAAGTTCAAGGATGAATTAGGAGGAAATGTTATGAGTGAATTTGTGGGATTGAGGTCAAAGGCTTATGCTTATAAATACATTGTGAATAACGTTGAAAAGACTGATAAGAAGTTAAAAGGTGTAAAGAAAAATGTTATTAAAGAAACAATAAACTTTAAGGATTATTATAACTGTTTAACAACAAAGAAAGAAGAGTTTAGAAAGATTAATGGAATAAGAAGTTATAAACATCAATTATATTCAGAAGAGATAAATAAGAAAGCATTGGGGGCTTTTGATGATAAGAGGTTTATTTTAGAAAATGGAATTGATAGTCTCCCTTATGGTTATATAAGTATATAAGTGATAAGATATATATATAAGTGATAAGATATATATAAGTGATAAGATATACATAAGTGATAAGATATATATAAGTGATAAGATATATATAAGTGATAAGTTAAAAAGGGGGGGGGGGGGGTTGGGGATTTTAACGGGCTACCGCCGCCTTTTTTACTATTATATAAATGATAGAACCAAGTATCAACCAGACTAAAGAGTGGAGGTGTAATCAACCTTGGTATATAAATGGAAAACATAATGAATGTGAAAAATATCAAATAGGTATAATTGAAAAGGCAACTGGTAAAAAAATTCACAAAACAAATAAGAGAATTAATTTAAATACCGGTGAATTGGGTAAAAAAAGATGGAAATATTTTTGAGTGGACGGAAAACTTTGATGGTTGTCAGGAAAATATATACTTTAATTTTAAAATGGTATGTGGCACTGGAGGTGCTCAAACAAGAACATTGAGGGAGGTTTACCATTTTATCTTAGCTCAGTTAAAATATCTTAATAAAGAACCAAACTCAAACATATTTTTTGTTAATATATTAGATGGTGAAGAGAGTGGCAAGAGAATTAAATTATTTCCCACACATAAACAAATATTTGTAGGGTCGTTGTTTGAGTGGGTTATATTCACCAGATGATATTAAGAGTAAAAGGTTAAAAGGTCCATAAGGTCAGAAGGATCACAGGTGTTTAAGTGGTCTAATGAATAAGGATAGCATGTCAAAAGGTTAGAAGGTTCGTAAAGAACAGGGTGAGAGAAATAGAGGTCTTTAGGGGCAATATGGAAGT
>NC_136264.1:91340529-91348524 GCF_964187855.1 Myxine glutinosa | reverse complement strand
AGTGTACGGGTCGCACCTTGGGCCTGGCGCGCGAAAGAGATTGGAGGGAGACGGTTGAGAGTTGAGACTGCAGCTCGAGACCGAGCCGCGAACGTGAAGGACAAGGGAACCGTTGCCTCGGTGAACCGAAGTCCGCGCTGTCAGGAGAGCGCCAGATTACTGCGGAACCTGCGAAGTCGGGTATCGTCGCTGAGGTTGTCGAGTATCCTCACTCCCAGCCCCGGATTGGAATCGGACATAGATTCCCCGATCGCTGGATCGACTCGACGTCACCTGGGAGGCTGCAGAGACATTGGGGGGCAAGGGCAGTGAGTGTTGCCAACACTGTTGTGGGTTAAGGTGGCGCCACCTATACTATAGATAAGGATTGTATGGAAGTGCTGTAAACGCATTGTGATTCCTGTGCAGGATTTGGGAATATATTGGGGATTGTTCGTAACCCTTGGTGTGGACTCTTTATTGATTGACTTATTTTCACCCAAGGACCATACATCTTTCTGCCGGGGCTCCCCTCGAGGTTGACCCCGTAACAGAATTGGGGGGCTCGTCCAAATTACAATTTGCAGATTCGCAATTGGGTCTACGTCCGGGATCTATAAAATTTTATAAATTTTAGTCCCGGGAAAGAATTCCCAAGAGTGGGAACTTTCCAACGTTTCCCAAAATTGTTTTGCTCTGCCGACAAAACAACAACAACAAAAAAAACAAAAAACATTAGCAATAATAGTAATACTGTTGCTTTTCTTTGTTGGAAATTTCTGGGGTGAAGGTTAACATGTGTTACCAGTAGTCACCATGGCGTTTGTGGCACAGAACTTTGCGGTAACCCCTAGTGAGGCACAGTTCCGAGCATTACTAAAATCGGACCCTCTTGAAATTGGCCAACATTTTAACTTGGAGGTCCGAACTAATTTGAGGAAGGCAGAGGTTGCAGACCACGGTGATACAGTCTATGGTGGGATTAGGAACATGGGACGAGTTAGCCTGGGAGTGGCTACCCGAAGAACCAGAAGACGTTGAGCTCCGGAAACTGGAGTTGCAATTACGGAGCCAGGAACGGATCAAAGAAGAAGAAAGGAAAGCAGAAAAGGAAAGAGCAGAAGAAGAAAGGAGAGTGGAACGAGAACTCCAGGAAAGGTTAGAAAGGATGAAAACAGAGGAAAGGAAAGCAGAAGAAGGAAAGAGCAGAAGAAGAAAGGAAAGCAGAAAAGGAAAGAGCAGAAGAAGAAAGGAAAGCAGAAAAGGAAAGAGCAGAAGAAGAAAGGAAAGCAGAAAAGGAAAGAGCAGAGGAAAGGAGAGTGGAATGAAAACTCCAGAAAGGTTAGAAGGAGAAAAGCAGAGGAGAGGAGAGCTGCAAGGAAACTCGAAGCAGAGGAGAGAAAAGCGAAAGGGAATTAAGGAACGTGACATGGCGCTTCAGCAAGAATTAAATTCAAGGAGCTGGATATAATGAGGAGAACGGGGAGAGGTACCACCCTTGCTGACTGGGCCGACACCTAGCCAGAACACCTGGGATGTGGGCAGACATGTGAGGCTGGTTCCACCCTTCAGTGAAAAGGCAGTCGCTAAATTTTTTCCACACTTTGAGAAAGTGGCTCGACAGTTAAACTGGCGGAGGAGGCCTGGACCATACTAGTGCAAAGTGTGCTGGTGGGTAAAGCTCAAGAGATTTATTCGGCGCTACCAATGGACCAATGTGCAGATTATGAGGTATTGAAGAAGCACATTCTCAAAGCGTATGAGTTGGTTCCTGAAGTTTTTTTTTTTTAGTTTTTTTTTTATTTAAAATACTGAATCGAGGCTCGTGAAAGAGCTAACATTTATTTCACAAACAAATCAACCAGACAAACAAAATATACAAAAAGAGGGAGCGGAAGACAAGATGGGGAGAGAAGGAGAAGCACACAACCACAACATTTGAGAGCAGGGAGAAGTGTGGGAGGGAGAGGGCTTGGGGGCAGAAGGCGTGGGAAGGGGGGGGGGGTGGGTGTGAGAAGTATAAAACACAAGGGGACCGAAATTAGCGGGGGTAGAAAAGATCAAGGTTTTGGATGGGGGAGGATAAGAGATGGTGGTGAACAGCTGTTTTAAAGACCTGGAGGGTGGAGGGGGATTGAAGAGAGTGAGGGAGTTTGTTCCAGAGGCGGGGAGAAAAGAGGAAAGAAGGAGTGAAGGTGAGCAGAAAGTCTTGATTTTGGCAGTTTAACCATAAGAGGGTTGCAGGCAGATCTTGTGTTGACCTGTAGGAATATTTGGGGGACAGAGCCCAGAGAGGGCTGGGGGGGCAAGGCCAGAGAGGAGTCGGTAGAAGACAGAAAGACCACCAACCTGCCTGCGGTGAGTGAGTGAAAGGCCCTTGGAGTTAGCTTCATCGCGGGAGATTCCAATGATTCTGAACGCTTTGGTTTCAACAGCGTGAAGACGGGCTAGGTGTGAGGCAGGAGCACCAGACCAGAGGGGAGAGCAGTATTCCATACAGCTGCGGATGAAAGCCTTGTATGTGGTGAGGAGCTCAGGTGTGCCAATGAAGGACTTCGCACGACGGAGGATGCCCAGTCGGCGACTGGCTTTGGAGGCCAGATTTGAAATGTGGTTTTCCCAGGAAAGATCATGGCAAATAGTGAGACCCAAAAGCTTGAGTGACAGAACTTCTTGGAGAGGATTATTCAGAAAGTGGATGGGAGGGTTTTCCAGTCGGTCTTTTCGGAGAGACATCGTAAGAGTGTGAGATTTATCAGGATTGAAAGACATGTTCCATTTGTTTGCCCAGTCTGTGATTTTGTCCAGGTCTGCAGAGAGTGAGGAGGCTGCAGACTGCCGATCTGAGGGATGAGGAATGGAGCGACAGAGAGTAGAGTCGTCAGCAAAGAGATAGAGAGGATTTTCAAGAGAGTCAGAGAGATCATTGATGAAGACCAGAAAAAGCACAGGGCCCAGAACACTACCTTGGGGAACTCCAGCCTGAACAGGAAGAGGAGATGAGAGAAACCCATTCAGGGCCACACGTTGACTACGACCAGAGAGGAAGTCCACCGGCCATGCGTGGAGATTTCCATGGATACCAAAGGAGGAGGGTTTGGTGAGCAGAGCAGGGTGCCAGACCGTATCGAAGGCACGTGAAATGTCAAGGGAGACGGCTCTAATTTCCTGTTTGGTGTTGAGGACCTCCATCCATTGTTGAGAAAGCAGAAGCAGCATGTCCAGAGTAGAGTGACCAGGTCTGAAACCAAATTGATGATCAGAGATCAAGCCATTGGAGAAGAGGAAAGATTTCATATCTGAAGCAATGATGGATTCCATGACTTTGCTGATAATTGGGAGAAGGCTGATTGGTCTGTAGTTGCTGGGATCTGTTTTTGCACCTTTTTTGTGCAAAGCGGTGATGTTGGCTGATTTCCAAGCAGATGGCAGATGACCTTGAGCAAAAGAGAGGGTGAAGAGAACAGAAAGAGGGAGTGAAAGAGAGGAGGCACATGAAAGCTTACCGGCAAAAATTCAGGAATGCCAGGAAGAGGGAGAGTGAGACCCATGTGGAGTTTGCCAGAGTGAAAGAAAACATGTTTGATCGGTGGTGTGAGTCAAAAGGAGTCGGGAACGACTTCGAAGCATTGCGTGACTTGATCCTGGTGGAGGAATTTCAACAGTGTGTCCACGAGGACATCAAAGTGTACCTGCAGGAAAAGAAAGTACCGAAGTTGTGGGACGCAGCCACCATGGCAGATGATTATGCCTTAACACACCGGATAGGGGTCCACAAACCTAACTCCTCGCCTAGATTTCCGCAGGGGAGTTGTGGAACAGCAGGTGCGGAGAACGACAATACATGGCGGCGGCCTCGAGATGATTATGGGGACAACGCTGATACCCGAACTGTTCGAAATCAGGGGGCTACGGGCCCAAGACAAACTTATTTCCCGGGGGGGCCCGAGGCAGACCACGAGTTTTTCCTCCGGGCCTACTTGCGCCTTTTGCAAAAAACATGGACACTTGATGTCCAGTTGTTACCTCATGAAAAGGGACAACCCAGAGCGGAGTCCGACTAGTACAACTCCGAATGCGATGGCAAACGTAAGAAATCGCCCACAGAAGAGTTACCAACCATTTATTTATGAGGGGTTTGTCTCAATAAAGGGAGACTTGACTAACCCAAGACCTGTTAGGGTATTGAGGGACACAGGAGCCCATCAATCCTTAATGCTTGAAGGCATTTTGCCATTGTCAAAGAGTACCGCAACTGGTGATAGTGTTCGGTTACAAGGGATCGGTGGCTGTGTTAGGGCCCCACTTCATGTCATCCATTTGGAATCCGATTTGGTGTCAGGACCGGTCACCGTCGGTTTACAAGCCACGCTTCCTGTAGAGGGAGTATCTGTGGTTATCGGGAATGATTTGGCCGGGGGGCAAATTTATGGTAACCCGAGGGTTGGTAAAGAGCACAGCAGGGAAAATAACACCACACCAGCTCGGGATGGTGACAAAAGTACCAAGTTATTTGTAGGGGGGCTGAACTTCAAAACAGAGGAAGAAGTTCTGACCTCTGTCTTCAACAGATATGGGCCACTGGTGGAAGTGCAGTTGGTAAAAGACAGGGAAATGCAACGGTCAAGAGGGTTCGGCTTTGTCACGTTTGCAAGCACAAAAGACGCCAGGGAGGCAGAGAAGAATTGGAATGGTAAGGAGTTGGAGGGTCGGACCATAACAGTAAGGAAGGCATTTCGTAGGCGCCGAGAGGTCTACAGAAGAGGACAACTTGGCGGTAGAGTTGGTGTTGGCAGCGGCTGATATTACTATGGAGGCTCCCAGAGTTACGGCATCTCCCGAAAGAATGATTGTCAGAGCACTAGTCGAGACGGAGACCGCCAGTCAGGTGACTGCTGGGACAAGGGGTCCCACCGTAACTGTTAGGAGTCCGGAGAAGTTGAAGCACTCTATATACGGCGGAGCCGCCGAGCCTGGGCTCCTACACGGACTAACCGTGAACGCCACGTTCTTAAAGGCGTCCCGGTAGGGAACTTTCCTGCACGGACTAACCGTGAACTCCACGTTCTTAAAAGGCGTCCATGTAATGAACTTTCCTCCCCGGACTAACCGTGAACTCCACATTCCTTAAGGCGTCCATGTAGTGAGTACTCAGCTGGGCCTCCCGAAAAAGTGCTATCGAGTTGTGTAACTTTGGGGCTTTGGTCACCACCCCTTAACCGTCATCCAAGAGAAACTAGAAGTTGTTGACGCTTGGTCCAGATGGAATTACCTTTGGAATCTCTGGGGGTTTTGTGAAAGTTTGTTGCTTTATTTTTGAGATGTGATAATTGTGCCCGGGGGGAACTGATGATTTGGGGTGTGAGTTATTTTGGTTTGTTTATCAAAGTTGGCCTGCAAAGAAAGTTTTCGCGGTGTTCAAACTTTCTTTCTTGAAGGGGGGGAGTGTTACGAATTCCGGGTTTATGGGGGTTACAATTCAGGTCATTTCTTATTAATGTATATTCTATTAAAGGTTGTTGTGATTAAAAGGTCAGGAGCCCTTCTGGGAAAAACGAGACCGGAAACGGGATCGTGAAGAGGAGGAGGAGGAGAAGGAAGGGCGGCCATCTTAAGCTTCGAGAGCTCCGACGCGAGCAGAGGCGATCGTTACCTACTTTGGAACGGAGTTGGAAAAGCCCATCTGGCGAGAGGAGTTACCTGCGCGGGGTGATTGATTGCCGGTTACATGTCAAGGTGCCGTGTGGTCCTGGAAGGAACCAAGCGCCCGGCGCTGTTCGCCTCGACGCCTATGAGGGCGTGTAAGGGTCGCACCTTGGGCCTGGCGCGCGAAAGAGATTGGAGGGAGACGGTTGAGAGTTGAGACTGCAGCTCGAGACCGAGCCGCCGAACGTGAAGGACAAGGGAACCGTGCCTCGGTGAACCGAAGTCCGCGCGTCAAGAGAGCGCCGGATTACTGCGGAACCTGCGAAGTCGGGTATCCTCGCTGAGGTTGTCGAGTATCCTCACTCCCAGCCCCGGATTGGAATCGGACATAGATTCCCCGATCGCTGGATCGACTCGACGTCACCTGGGAGGCGTGCAGAGACATTGGGGGCAAGGACCGTGAGTGTTGCCAACACTGTTGTGGGTTAAGGTGGCGCCACCTATACTATGGATAAGGATTGTATGGAAGTGCTGTAAACGCATTGTGATTCCTGTGCGGGATTTGGGAATATATTGGGGATTGTTCGTAACCCTTGGTGTGGACTCGTTATTGATTGACTTATTTTCACCCAAGGACCATACATCTTTCTGCCGGGGCTCCCCTCGAGGTTGACCCCGTAACAGAATATGAATATATATATATATATATATATATATATATATATATATATATATATATATATATATATATATATATATATATATATATTGTTGCGGATATGGGATTTGGCCTCCATCCATATCCGCTTGTAAATATTCCCCTATTTCCCCAATACCCCCCAACTATCCCCAATCCCCCATTCCCTAGTCCCATTGTCTGTAAATAACACTCTGTAGAACCGACCTTCCCCTTTTTCCCCCATTAAATGTCGTGCCCAGGTCCACCGCATCTCACGTAGACAACTTTCGGACATCTTGCTAGTTATTCTTAGTCTATGTCAGTTAAGGACTCGTTTCCATTAATTCTGACTCTTCGTTGCACCAGAATGTGATTGTATGGCACCAGTAGTGAGTTTAGGACCTCCTCATACCTCCTCCCATCTTCCCCATGAAACAACAACTACAACAACGGCGCGGCCGCGGTGCGGGGAGTGTGCGTCCTCACTCCGGCTCGGTTAGCCGCCATGGCCCACGTGCTCCAGGTTACCTCCAGGTTACGGGGTTACCACGAAGGGGCTGGCTGTCAGCTCCTCGTCAAGGGCGGAGCCCGGTAACCCCCCGCACCCAATGAGAAGCAACGGGCCGATTCCATCTGGGCCGGAGCTAACGAGCCGAGGGCGTGTCACTCCCCGCCGGATATACGCAGCGACTGACCGGACGTGACGTCAGATGCGCCCCGAGCTTGGAGAAAGAACGTCACCTTCCGAGCGCTGAGAGACCTCCCTGCATCTTTCGGACCGTGTGGATCCTGTCCCTGAGCCAAGAGTGCACCTTGTGCTGTCCACCGACTACCTGCCTTTCCTTGCCATCAATCCCCGTGTGAGTCAGTCTTGTCCCGTTTATCTGTCGTCTGTCGGGGCTAAGATAAGACCGTGTTTAAGTGCCCACCTTTCTATGCTGTCTCTCTTGTCTTTGTAATCTAACCTTCCGCAATATTATAACCTCCTCCGGAGGTCTTGAGAACCGTATCCCTGGTGTCGTGTCATTTTAACCCAGCCGCTGTGTCCTTTCCTCAATTGATTTAGCGTAGCGCGACTCGGCCAAGGTTCGAGTATAATCGGGTAACTTGTGCGAACACGGCGGCCATTCCGCTCGGCCCAGCATAACATCTTAATAAGTCGTGTCCGTAACAATATATATATATATATATATATATATATATATATATATATATATATATATATATATATATATATATATATATATATATATATATATATATATATATACACACATCATAGACTCCTTTAGAGAAGGACTGGAACGTCACGACCTCGGGGTTTGTAACTTGAGTCAGAGTTCCCATTTTCTATCTCGTTTTCTATGAATGCCTCGTTTTCTATGCAAATACCACAGCACTTTACTATTGGATGGATTGGAATGAAATTGACATATGACATGTAATTTATGTAATAAAATAATAAATAAATAAATAAATAAATAAAATATAATAGTCTGTATTATAACAGATTAGTTTCCCTCGAAAAAATGATTTGAATATACATTATTTTTTCCATTTGGCAACTTCTTTTTTAAACAATTTTGTTTTTAATTTTTTTGATTTGTGTATTAATTATTTTTTATTTTAAAATGAATTGTGATATTTCACATTTAATATCGGAAATCAGCAAAATAATATGTTTCTCTTCT
>NC_136264.1:91078029-91335529 GCF_964187855.1 Myxine glutinosa | reverse complement strand
AGAGAGAGAGAGAGAGAGAGAGAGAGAGAGAGAGAGAGAGAGAGAGAGAGACAGAGACAGAGAGAGACAGAGACAGAGAGACAGAGACAGAGACAGACAGAGAGAGAGAGACAGAGAGAGAGAGAGACAGAGACAGAGACAGAGAGAGACAGAGACAGAGACAGAGAGAGACAGAGACAGAGAGAGAGACAGACAGAGACAGACAGACAGAGACAGAGACAGAGACAGAGACGGAGACAGAGACAGACAGACAGAGACAGACAGACAGAGAGAGAGAGAGAGAGAGAGAGAGAAGAGGGAAAGGGCCAGTCCATGGGGAGAAATTGGCACTCTGACCGTGACCGGGCTGCCCTGACAAATCCAGGCAGCAGTGAAGAATGGGGAAGATTTGGCCCCCGACTCGTGTTGGGGGGGGGGGGATAGAACCACCGTGAAGAGGCGACCCAATAGTTGTTGAGTGCTGGTTGATTGATCTGGTGACAGAATCTTTGATCATATCTCCAGTATATTATGTCACTGAGGTCCCTTGATCTATCACCCATTCCATATGACGTCACTTTAACCTGTACTAGACAGCTAAATCGACAGACCGTCAGACGCATCAATCTTCAACAACCTTTACTCTTCTCCTTCCAAAGCATTGACAAAAAAGGAACAAACGTAAATAAACGCATAGCGAGAAAAAGTGAGTTTTATGGCTGTATATTTACAGCAGTGCAGCGCACCCAGAGACGCCTAGCGTGAGTTGTGGCTCCAGCGAGTGGAACGCGCTTCTAAAACGCCCTTAGCAAGGAATGAAGTTTTTATTTATTTATTGCAAAACACTGGTGGGGTTTACGGGCGCTCACAACATTTCTGGAGATGAGAAATATCCAGCTGAATATTGGATTAAAGCAAGGTTCACAGGTCATTCTGATGAGAATACCCTCAAACAGAGTGGGCTAAGATAGCCCCCCTCCAAAACTACAGGCAAATACCCACCTTAAAATCCGAGGAAACGACTTCAAATACACTCAATGGGCCAACATCAACTGAAACATGCTCAAAATAAACTTAGTCATCCTCAAGTATAGTATTATCACAACTGGTCAAGATTCCCTGAAATGCCTTCAAAACCGGGGGTAAGATAGCTTTACTAAAGAACAAGAAGCTGGAAAAATCGTTAAAATGGGCCAGGTGAACCACAACTATGCTTAAAACAGAACAAGGTAGCCGAGATATCCTAAACAACGGCTAAGGTAGTCTCAACAAACCTTATACCAGAACAAGGCAGCCTAGATAACCTAAACACGTGGTGATCGAGGTAGCCTCAACTAACCTTACAATAGAACAAGGAAGTCCAGATATCTGGGCCATGGAGTTAGGTAGTCTGAACTAACCTTCAAACATATAGTAGACGAGATATCCTAAACAAGAGGTAAGGTAGTCTCAACAAACCTTAAAACAGAACAAGGTAGCCGATATAGCCCAAACATGTGGTGAGGTAGTCTCACCTATGGTTAAAACAGAACAAGACAGCCTAGATATCATAAACATTGGTAAGGTAGTCTCAACTAATCTTAAAACAGAACAAGGTAGCCTAGATATCCTAAACATGGCATAAGGTAGTCTCAACTAACCGTAAAACATGACAAGGTAACCGATAGATCCTAAACATATGGGAAGGTAGTCTCAATTAATCTGAAAACATAAAAAGGCAGCCTAGACATCCTAAACAGGGAGTAAGGTAGTCTCAACTAATCTTAAAACAGAACAAGGTAGCCTACATATCCTAAACAAGGAGTAAGGTAGTCTCAACTAACCTTAAACCAAAACAAGGTAACCCATATATCCCAAACAAGGGGTAAGGTAGTATTAACTAACCTTCAAACAGAACAAGGCAGCCTATATATTCTAAACATATAGTAAGGTAGTCTCAACTAACCTTAAAACAGAACAAGGCAGCCTAGGAATCATAAACAAGGAATAACGTAGTCTCAACTAACCTTAAAACAGAACAAGGTATAGCTTATATATCCTAAACAAGGGAAAGGTAGTCTCAACTAATCTTAAACCAAAACAAGGTAACCCATATATCTCAAACAAGGGGTAAGGTAGTCTTAACTAACCTTAAAACAGAACAAGGCAGCCTATATATCCTAAACAAGGGGTAAGATATAGTCTCAACTATGCTTAAACCAGAATAAATTAGACTAGATATTGTTACGGATTCGTCACTTCCATCTTTGTGGTTGTCATCCACTTGAAGCATTTTTAGTTTCATGTACTATTATTGTTACAGTTTGAGTGTGAAATGGAGATAACTGTCTTCAAAGGTAAAAAATAGTCTCAGAAGGAAAACGAGATGGGTGAGGGGGAAAAGGGAAGAAGAAGAAGAGGCGGGCGAGCGGATCGAGTGAGATCGGGAAAGGAAGGCCTATCTGCTTCGAGAGGTCGAGCGGACGCTGGTGGACATTGGTCACGAGCGAATATTGGTTTCCTCGGGAAAGGGATTCCTGTGACAGTGTCGTTATTGCTGTGGCAGATAAACCTGCGTGACGGGTTTTGCTTTTGGTTCCAAAAGTGAATCATTGCTGGAGAGCAGGTACGCCTCCATTACCGGCCTGTCCGCCATTTCACCTCACACCAGCCATTTCACCTCGCACCAGCCATTTCACCTCGCACCAGCCATTTCACCTCACACCAGCCATTTCACCTCACACCAGCCATTTCACCTCACACCAGCCATTCGCCTGGTTCTCGTGTGTGTCGTGGATTTCGCTTGGGAACTCGCGGTTCTTCGCGGTTCTCCGCTTGGGAGCCGCTGATCGTTCATGTCAGCGTCATTGTCTGGTGAAGCGAAGTTGTGAATTCCCAGTCGCCTTCTGGGTGAACTTTTACCGGACCGACGTCGGCCCGACACCTCACCAAGCTGCTCTTCTGCAGCGTCGACTGTTAGCCGTTCTGGGTTCAGGTCTCAGTACGACCTTTTCTTGTGATCGCGAGAGCCAAGGGGATCGACTTTGGCCTGGTATCATGACACAGTGACTTTGGGGGTTGTTACCGGTTGCTCACGTGGGAATACCGTGAGTTATTGATTCAGGAAAATGGTGGTACCATCATAGAAATTATATGGTGTTTGCTGTGCAAGTGAGGTTTTCTTGTACGTGCGTTACTTGTTATTATTGTGTGGTTTTAATACAATACTTGGTTTTTGTAACAATTGATTGGTGTGGTTTCACCATTGGTCATTGGCACACATAATAGCACATCTTTCTGCCGTGACTCCTTCCGGGGCTCGGAGGAACACCGTGGCCGGGGTTTGGGGAGGAGCACATAACTGAAATTGGGGACCTCGTCCGGGATTGAATTCCCTAACATTCCCAAATTTGGAATTTTCTAACATTCCCAAATTTGTATTTCTAAAAATTTGAAATTTTTGTGTGAAGGTTAACAGGTGCTAACTAATAGTCACAATGGTGTTTGAAGTAGAAAAGTTTGCGACGTCCCCCAACGAGGCACAATTCCAGGCGTTAAAAAGATCGGAACTTATGATATTGGCCAAATATTATAACTTGGAGGTCCGAGTTAGTATGAAGAAAGCAGAGATTCAGACATTGGTGGTAGAATCTCGAGTGGGACAAGGAACATGGGAAGAGGTAGCCTTGGATTGGTTACCAGAGGAAAAAGGAAATATGGAGCTCCGGAAAATGGAGATGCAACTGCAGAGCCAGGAAAGGTTGAAAGAGTTGGAATGGAAAGCAGAAAAGGAAAGAGTAGAACAGGAACGAGAACTCGAGGAGAGAAGAGCAGAGGAAAGAGCAGAGGAAAGGAGGGCCAAAAGGGAGTTAAAGGAACGGGACATGGAGTATCAGAGGGAACTTAAACTCAAGGAGCTTGAATTACTTGGGGAACGGAGAGAAGTAGTATCCATGCCGGCTCGTTCGACAACCAGTCAGAACTCTTGGGATGTTGGTAGGCATGTGAGGCTGGTTCCACCCTTTAATGAAAAGGAGGTAGCCAAGTTATTTCTACACTTTGAGAAGGTGGCTCAAATGTTAAAATGGCCTGTGGGGTCATGGACTATGTTAGTACAAAGTGTTCTGGTGGGTAAAGCTCAAGATATCTATTCGGCTTTACCGATTGACCAATGTGCAGATTATGAGAAAGTGAAGAAAGCCATTCTCAAAGCCTATGAATTGGTCCCTGAAGCTTGCCGACAAAAATTTAGGAATGCCAGGAAGAGGGAGAGCGAGACCCATGTGGAGTTTGCCAGAATGAAGGAAACTATGTTTGATAGGTGGTGTGGCTCGAAGGAGATTGGGAAAGACTTCATCCATTTACGACAATTGATCTTGGTGGAGGAATTCAAACAGTGTGTCCACGTGGACATTAAAGTGCATCTGGATGAAAAAAAAGGTACCGGAATTGTATGAGGCAGCAACAGTGGCAGATGACTATGCCTTGACACACAGGATGGGGTTCCACAAACCTAACTTCTCGCCTAGAGTTAGCCAGGTTACGGTAAATCAGGTTCGGAGAACAAATTTTCATGGAGGCGGCCTAGAGAGGACTATGGGGACAAATCTAATACCACGACTTTTAGGGATCAGAAGACTGCAGTTCCAAGGCATGCCTATCTTCTGGGGGGCCCGAGGCAGACCACGGGTTTTTCCTCCGGGCCTACTTGTGCTTTTTGCAAGAAACCTGGGCATTTGATGTCCCAATGTTACGCCCTGAAAAGGAAAAATCAGGATCGGAGTCAGGCTAGTGCAACTCCGAATGCGTTGGCCAATGCGAGAAATCGTCCTTGGAGGACAGTGCCTTGTGAAGGTTCCCGTGCCAAAGTTACAGCATCACAGAACGACCTTGTCCAAGAGGGTTACAAACCTTTTATTTCCAAGGGGTTTGTGTCAATGGATGGGGACTTAACTAACCAGAGACCTGTTAGGGTATTGAGGGACACAGGAGCACATCAATCTTTGATGCTTGAGGGCATTTTGCCATTGTCGGAGAAGACGGCAACGGGGGTTAGTGTTCTCTTACAGGGGGTTGGTGGCTATGTTAAAGCTCCTCTTCATGTCATCCATTTAAAGTCTGATTTGGTGTCAGGACCGGTCACCGTAGGTTTACAAGCCACTCTTCCTGTAGAGGGAATCTCTTTTATTATCGGGAATTATTTGGCCGATGGTCGAGTTTCTGGTAATCCGATGTTGGTTGAAAAGCCCAGTATGGAAAATAACACAGCACAGTTGGAGCAGGAGATTCCTGGTATCTTTCCATCGTGTGCAGTGACTCGTGCTATGGGTAGGAAGTGCTCTGAAGAGAAGGAGAAGGAAGGTGATGTGGATTTGGGTTCCATAGAAATATTGGAGGAAAAGTCGGGAAGAGATAATAGGAAAAGGAGTGACATCCAGGAACCTAAGGAAAAGGTGGCATCTGGACCAAAAGAGAAAATGGAGTGTCTGTCGGAGACATCTGGGAACGAGGCTGAACAGACGGTGCTTGTCCGAAAGAGACTTGTTGAAGAACAACACGGACATTCGGAGCTCCAGAGTTTGATTGGTAAAGCCATTACCATAGGAAGAGGCTATGAAGATACCTGTTCGTTACTTCATGAAAGGGGAAATACTCATGAGAAAATGGAGACCACCGGAGGTGCCAGCAAATGACGAGTGGAATGTTCATTACCAAATTGTGGTGCCACCGCCGTACCGGAAGGAGATATTGAGTTTGGCACATGAGACACCTTTGGCCGGGTACCTTGGAGTGAACAAGACATGTGACAGAATTTTGATACATTTTTTCTGGCCAGGATTGCGACGTGATGTGGTAAATCTTGCCATTCTTGCCAGCTGGTGGGAAAACCGAATCAGAAAGTCCCCTCTGCACCTTTAAAACCAATTCCAGCTTTTGAAGAGCCATTCAGCCAAGTCATTATTGACTGTGTAGGCCCTTCACCTAAAACTAAGGCTGGACATCAGTATTTGCTGACCATTATGTGCGCTTCCACGAGGTTCCCAGAAGCGGTGCCTCTTAGGAAAATTACTGCGGCAGTTATTGCGAAGGCCTTGATTAAATTTTTCACTTTGGTTGGCCTACCTAAGGTCATCCAGTCTGATCAGGGTTCCAATTTCATGTCAATGCTTTTTCAGCAAGTGGTACACCTGTTAGGAGTGGAGCAAGTAAGATCAAGTACTTACCATCCCGAGAGCCAAAGGGCCTTGGAAAGGTTTCACCAGACATTGAAGAATATGATCAGAACGTATTGTTTTGAATGTGACAAGGATTGGGATGAGGGAATGCCCTTATTGTTGTTTGCTACGAGGGAATCTGTTCAGGAGTCATTGGGATTCAGTCCTTTTGAACTTGTGTTTGGACACGCAGTTCGAGGACCTTGAAATTGGTGAAAGAACAGTGGCTACAGGAGGAGTCACAGTCAACAGTGGTGGAGTATGTGTCAATGGTTAGGCACAGATTGGTAAAGGCTTGTGAAGTTGCGAGAAGAAACCTGAAAGTGACACAGGATAAAATGAAAGCGAGACATGACAAGAAATCTCAGATAAGAAATTTCAGTCCTGAGGACCGGGTGTTAGTGTTGCTTCCTGTTCCAGGTCAGCACTACAGGCTAGGTATTTTGGTCCCTATGCAATCGAAAGGAGGATTAATGACACAGATGACGTGGTGACAACTCCCGACCGACGGAAAAAGCGGCAGCTGTGTCATGTCAACCGACTGAAGAAATATTATGAGAGGAAGCCTTTGGAAAAAATGGTTCCTGTCTCACCTGTCGTGCCTGTAGTCGGGGTGCAAGGGAATCCAGAGGTTGAGGCCAGTGTGAAGTTTGATAACATTGATGACCAGGCTTGCCCCAGATTGATGAACACGGAAGTGTTGAGTAATTTAGACGAGAAATTAGGTCATTTGACGAGGGAACAACAAGGACAACTATCCAGCCTAATTTTTGAGTTTGCACATTTGTTCACAGATGTACCTGGTCGTACTGACTTGGTATATCATGATATTGAGGTGGGGAAAGCCACTCCTGTGAAACGACACACCTATCGGATGAACCCTGTGAAGATGGAGTATCTTCGGAAGGAGGTTCAGTATATGTTGGAGAATGACATCATCGAACCAAGCAGCAGTGAATGGAGCTCACCATGTGTGTTGGTTCAAAAACCCGATGGCAGTTTTCGCTGTTGTACGGATTTAAAACGGGTTAATGCAGTGACCAAGACCGACTCATATCCAATCCCGAGGATTGATGACTATTGATAGAATAGGCCCAGCTAAATTTGTAACTAAATTTGACTTGCTGAAAGGGTATTGGCAGATTCCTCTAAAGTCTAAATGATAGAGCCAAGGAAATCTCGGCTTTAGTCCCACCAAATGGGTTGTATCAGTACAAGGTTCTTCCTTTTAGATTGAAAAACGGGCCTGCTACATTTCAATGGCTGATTAATAAGCTTATTGCAGACCGTGAGGGGGTGTAGGTTCATCTGGATGATGTCATCATCCACACCATGACCATGGAAGATCATATTAAACAAATTCATGCATTTTTCAGGAAACTGACCGAGGCACGGTTGACCATCAACTTATCTAAGAGTGAGTTTGTCAAAGCACAGGTGGTGTTCCTCGGCCATGTTCAATGTACAGTCACGTGAAAAAGTAAGTACACCCCATGTAAAGTTTTGACTTTTTCAACATATTTCAACATACAGCTATTTGATCTTCATTTCAACAATATTGATAGATAAAGGTGATATAATATAACAAATATCATGAAACATTTACATTTTGTAGTCCATTGTATAATTTAAATAAACATAAATGCAAATTTCGCATGTGGAAAAAGTAAGTACACCCCTACATTTATCACTACTTCAAATACCTAAAATTAGAATCAGGTGCACCATCTCAGGTGCAAATGATAAGAACATCGTTAGAGAGGATCTGGGACGAACCTGTCTTATTTAAACCTCAGACATTTCGTTTGGTTTGCTCTTTGTTGTTGAAGTGTGTGGCGGCACCATGCCTCAATGAAAAGTGCTCTCTGAGGCCTTCAGAAAGAAGGTTATAGATGCCTACGAGTCTGGGAAGGGATTTAAAAAGATCTCCAAACAATTTGAAATCAATCATTCGACTGTCCAGAAGATCATCTACAAGTGGAGAAGATTCCAAACAACTGCCAACTTGTTCAGGCCAGGCCGCCCCAGCAAGTTCAGCCCGAGAGCAGACCGCAAGATGCTGAAAGAAGTCTCGAAGAACCCCAGAATCTCATCACGGGACCTCCAGGTAGCTCTTGCCACTGTTGATGTCAAAGTGCACGAGTCTACCATTAGAAAGAGGCTGCACAAATTTGATCTACATGGGAGGTGTGCCAGGAGGAAACCTTTGCTGTCCAGAAAGAACATCAGGGCAAGACTAAAGTTTGCCAATGAACACCTCAGCAAAAACCAGCACTTCTGGAACAATGTGCTTTGGACAGATGAGTCAAAGGTAGAGCTATTTGGCCAAAGTACCAGAAGACATGTTTGGCGAAAACCAAAGACAGCATTTGAGCACAAGAACCTGATACCAACTGTAAAGCATGGTGGTGGAAATATTATGGTTTGGGCAGCTTTGCTGCATCAGGGCCTGGGCAGCTCACCATCGTAGAATCCACTATGAATTCTTCATTGCACCAGAGGGTGCTTGAGGATAATGTGAGGCCATCTGTTGGAAAGTTGAAGCTCAACCGAAGGTGGCCCTTGCAATATGACAATGACCCTAAACATACCAGTAAATCCACCAAGGAATGGCTGAAAAGAAAGAAATGGTGGGTTCTGGAATGGCCAAGTCAAAGCCCGGATCTAAATCCCATCGAGATGTTGTGGGGGGATTTGAAACGAGCTGTGCATGCAAGTAACCCCTCAAACATCGCACAGCTGAAAGAATTCTGCATGGAGTGGGCAAAAATTTCTCCCAGTCGATGTTAGAGACTGGTAGACAGTTATAAGAAACGCCTACTTGAGATTGTTTCTGCCATAGGGGGCAATACCACCTATTAGAGCCAAGGGTGTACTTACTTTTTCCACATGCGAAATTTGCATTTATGTTTATTTAAATTATACAATGGACTACAAAATGTAAATGTTTCATGATATTTGTTATATTATATCACCTTTATCTATCAATATTGTTGAAATGGAGATCAAATAGCTGTATGTTGAAATATGTTGAAAAAGTCACAACTTTACATGGGGTGTACTTACTTTTTCATGTGACTGTAGTAGGTCAGGGTCAGGTGCAACCAGTGTCAGCCAAGATAGAAGCCATTGATCGCTTCCAAGTTCCAAAAGGGAAGAAGGAGCTTATGAGATTCTTGGGTATGTCTGGTTGGTACCGGCGGTTCTGCAGGAATTTTTCTGATGTGGTAGCCCCTTTAACGAATTTGCTGAGGAAAGAGACCAAGTTTGTTTGGGATGACAAATCCCAGGCTGCCTTTGCCCACGTCAAAGCGATATTAATGAGCTCTCCTGTCCCAGCAGCGCCGGATTTTCAAGAACCTTTCAAGTTGGCCATTGATGCAAGTGATGTGGGGGCTAGGGCAGTTCTATTACAGAAAGATGATGATGGCGTGGATCACCCGGTGTGCTACTATTCGAAAAAGTTTAACAAACATCAGGCAAATTATGCCACTGTGGAAAAAGAGACCCTTGCTCTCCTGCTAGCGCTTCAGCATTATGAGGTGTATCTGGGACCTACTACCTTTCCTATAAAAGTCTTCACTGATCACAACCCCTTCAACTTCATTCAAAAAATGAAAAATAAAAATCAGAGGTTGATGAGATGGAGTTTGTCTTTGCAGTAGTTCAACTTGGAAATTGAGCATGTAAAGGGCAGGGACAATGTCGTTGCTGATGCTTTATCCAGAGTGAACTAACTTTGAAAATTCCTGTAGGTTGTTTGGAAGTTTTGTTGCTTTCTTCTGGGGAATGTTAGTTATTGTTGCTCACGTGAGTTGGTCAGCCATAGGTTGATTGGTAGTGTTTGGGTGTGAGTTTTACTTTTGTTTGTTAAAGAGGGGTTTTGGCATGAAAAGAAAATTTTCACTATGTTCAAACTTTCTTTCTTGAGGGTGGGGAGTGATACAGATTCGTCACTTCCGTCTTTGTGGTTGTCATCCACTTGAAGCATTTTTAGTTTCATGTACTATTGTTGTTACAGTTTGAGTGTGAAATGGAGATAACTGTCTTCAAAGGTAAAAATAATGTCTCAGAAGGAAAACGAGATGGGCGAGGGGAGAAACGGAAGAAGAAGAAGAAGAGGCGGGCGAGCGGATCGAGTGAGATTGGGAAAAGAAGGCCTATCTGCTTCGAGAGGTTGAGCGGACGCTGGTGGACATTGGTCACAAGCGAATATTGGTTTCCCCGGGAAAGGGATTCCTGTGACAGTGTCATTATTGCTGTGGCAGATAAACCTGCGTGATGGGTTTTGCTTTTGGTTCCGAAAGTGAATCATCGCTGGAGAGCAGGTACGCCTCCATTACTGGCCCGTCCGCCATTTCACCTCGCATCAGCCATTTCACCTCGCACCAGCCATTTCACCTCGCACCAGCCATTTCACCTCACACCAGCCATTTCACCTCACACCAGCCATTTCACCTCACACCAGCCATTCGCCTGGTTCTCGTGTGTGTCGTGGATTTCACTTGGGAACTCGCGGTTCTTCACGGTTCTCCGCTTGGGAGCCGCTGATCGTTCATGTCAACGTCATTGTCTGGTGAACCGAAGGTGTGAATTCCCAGTCGCCTTTTGGGTGAACTTTTACCGGACCGACACCTCACCAAGCGGCTCTTCTGCAGCGTCGACTGTTAGCCGTTCTGGGTTCAGGTCTCAGTACGACCTTTTCTTGTGATCGCGAGAGCCAAGGGGATCGACTTTGGCCTGGTATCGTGACACAGTGACTTTGGGGGATGTTACCGATAGCTCACGTGGAAATACCGTGAGTTATTGATTCAGGAAATTGGTGGTACCATCATATAAATTATATGGTGTTTGCTGTGCAAGTGAGGTTTTCTTGTACGTGCGTTACTTGTTATTATTGTGTGGTTTTAATACAATACTTGGTTATTGTAACAATTGATTGGTGTGGTTTCACGATTGGTCATTGGCAACACATAATAGCACATCTTTCGGCCGTGACTCCTTTCGGGGCTCGGAGGTACACCGTGGCCGTGATTTGGGGAGGAGCACGTAACAATATCCTAAACATTGGGTAAGGTAGTCTGAACTCTAAAGTAACCTTCAAACAGAACAAGGTAGCCTATATATTCTAAACATATGGTAAGGTAGTCTCAACTAACCATAAACAGAACAAGGCAGCCTAGGAATCCAAAACAAGGAGTAAGGTAGTCTCAGCTAACCTTAAAACAGTAAAAGGTATAGCTTATATATCCTAAACAAGTGGAAGGTTGTCTCAACTAACCTTAAAACAAAACAAGGTATCGCTTATAACAAGGAGTAAGGTGGTCTCAACTGACCTTAAAACAGAACAACGCAGCCAATAAATCCTAAACAAGGAGTAAGGTAGTCTCAGCTAACCTTAACACAGAACAAGGTAACCCATATATCCCAAACAAGGAGTAAGGTAGTCTCAACTAACCTTAAAACAGAACAAGGTAACCCATATATCCCAAACAAGGAGTAAGGTAGTCTCAACTAACCTTAAAACAGAACAAGGTATAGCTTATATATCCCAAACAAGGGGTAAGGTAGCCTCAACTACCCTTAAAACAGAACAAGGTACAGCTTATATATCCAAAACAAGGAGTAAGGTAGTCAACTAACCTTAAAACAGAACAAGGCAGCCTTGACATCCTAAACAAGGAGCAAGGTAGTCTCAACTAACCTTAAAACAGAACAAGGTATAGCTTATATATCCTAAACAAGGAGTAAGGTAGTCTCAACTAACCTTAAAACAGAACAAAGCAGTCGAGAAATCCTAAACAAGGAGCAAGGTAGTCTCAACTAACCTTAAAACAGAACAAGGCAGCCTTGACATCCTAAACAAGGAGCAAGGTAGTCTCAACTAACCTTAAAACAGAACAAGGTATAGCTTATATATCCTAAACAAGGAGTAAGGTAGTCTCAACTAACCTTAAAACAGAACAAGGCAGCCTTGACATCCTAAACAAGGAGTAAGGTAGTCTAAACTAACCTTAAAACAGAACAAGGTATAGCTTATATATCCTAAACAAGGAGTAAGGTAGTCTCAACTAACCTTAAAACAGAACAAGGCAGCCTTGACATCCTAAACAAGGAGTAAAGTAGTCTAAACTAACCTTAAAACAGAACAAGGTATAGCTTATATATCCTAAACAAGGAGCAAGGTAGTCTGAACTGACCTTAAAACTGAACAAGGCAGCCGAGAAATCAAACAAGGAGCAAGGTTGTCTCAACTCACCTTAAAACAGAACAAGGCAGCCTAGACATCCTAAACAAGGGGTAAGGTAGCCTCAACTAACCTTAAAACAGAACAAGGTATAGCTTATATATCATAAACAAGGGGTAAGGTAGTCTCAACTAACCTTAAAACAGAACAAGGCAGCCTATAAATCCTAAACAAGGGGTAAGGTAGCCTCAACAAACCTTAAAACAGAACAAGGTAGCCTATATATCCTAAACATGGCATAAGGTAGCCTCAACTATGCTTAAACCAGAAAAAGGTAGCCTATATATCCTAAACATGGCGTAAGGTAGTCTCAACTAACCGTAAAACAGAACAAGGTAACCTAAATATTGTTACGGTTTTCGAACTGGCACTTGTAAATAATAATCCATTGTAAATAATTCCCTGTAAATATTCCCATCTTCCAAAGGTTAAAGGTCGCACCCTAATTAGTCCATATACAACACGTAGGGCACCATAGGAACCCTAGTTATTTCATTAGTATGTGTTTTAGGTAAGGCTCTGTTTCCAATAGTTTGAATCTGCGTTGCATTAATTAAATAAGACAGGTCCTTCAATCCCATGCATTTTGATCTCTCTCTCTCCAAGCTACTCCATCATGCGCACCTACAGGCGGGGTTTGTCTCTCTCTCTCTCCAAGCTACTCCATCATGCGCACCTACAGGCGGGGGTTGTCTCTCTCTTGCTATTACGCGCCTTAGTGCTTGCTTGCTAGCAGCGTTCGCTGCATCAAACGCCATTGCGCACGCTGTCAGGCTGGCGAAGAAGGGCGGAGCGCGGGGAGGAGGCGTGCCCCCCCTCCCCCGTCGACTCATCATCAAAGGTGGAGCCAGCGAGCCCTCGCCGACCAACCAGGGCTGAGGTAAGCTCGCTAGTGGGCGTAGCCCTATGAAGGCGGCTTGATTTTCAACGCGCGAGATATAAGCGCGAGCGCAAAGCCCTATTACGGACTGCGCAGGGGACCGTCGATTGCATCATTACGGACTGCGCAGGGGAGGGTTGATTGTCACGTTACAGAGAGCTCGATTACCTAGAACTGCGCTGGGGGATGCTGATTACTAACTGCGCAGGGAGCGACCAACTGTATCGGGCTGCGCCGGGGACTTCTGTTGAACTGCAGCACGTTATGAACCTTAAGAGAGAGAAAACCGAATACCTTCCCCGATATGTGAACCCCGCTAAGTAAGGTCCACTCGCGTGCAACAATATACGAGCAGCGCTACCTGCCGGGTTTCGCCGCGGAGCTGGAGCGTGGATCGGAACCGGAGCGTGGACCGGGGTGGAGCGTGGATCGGAGCCGGAGCCCACGCCGTCCTTCTGCTTGGACCTTCCTTCCCTGCCACTATTACTCCTTTCGTGTAAGTCCGTTTGTGTTGTCCTGGGCGTGCTAATTAAGACTGTACAAGGTTGCCCTGTGTCTGCTTCTTCTTCTTCCCTTGTACATTCACCCTTTCGTTTCCTCTTTAATTATTGTTGTTAATAAATTCCTATGTTCTTCCTTACTTTGGTTTCTCCTGTCCGATCGTCTTAGTCTTTTCACAATTGAATATACGTGGCACAATTTCGGCAATCGCTCAGGATCGGGTTAGTCAACCGCTAACGGCTTGGGCTTCGGATTGCTAACCGCTCGGCAAATTCCATCTTGTCCGCGGTCCGAGCAGGAGTTATCTCCCTGCTTCACGGCCAGGGGTAGCACTCAGGTATTTGGGACTTCATTGACCAATCACCCTGGCTACTCCCGACCAGAAGGAGTTTAGGCAGCCGAGAAGACCCAAGATCGGGGGGACGGCCAGCTTAAAACACAAGGGGATCAACCCCTCCCCCCCCCCCCCCCTTGGTAACGGGAGTGCCGTACCCCGAAGCCGCAACAATATATATATATATATATATATATATATATATATATATATATATATATATATATATATATATAATTATATATATATATATCCTAAACATATGGTAGGGTCATCTCAACTCATCATAAAACAGATTTGGAGACACGAAAAATTGTTGGAGACACATTAAAGTAACATTAATTAAAGGGGAGGGGGAAGGGCGAGGGGGAAGGGGAGGGGGCAAGAGGGGGAAGGGGAAGGGCAAGGGGGGAGTGGGTAGGCAAGAGAGGAAGGGGGTTCATATATATGCTGGTGGGTGAATGGGGTGAATGTGGCATTCATCACGTTTGAGTCAAGTGTGATGCCGATTAGGAAGAAGAAGAAGCCGTACTACCAACTTCGTACACTTCCGGAATCGTTTGATTTATTTGTATTCAAATGTCTGGTGATTGTTTTGTATTTATTTATGCGAATGTGTACTTGTATATAACTGTCATTAATTTTTAAAAGCTTAGGCACTATCGAGCATTTTTTTTTTTTTTTACTCCCAAAAAAACCTTTTTTCCCCAAATACAGTGGAACCTTGACTTACGAGTTTAATTCGTTCTGTGACCGAGCTCATAACTCAATTTGCTCGTTTCTCAAATCAAATTTCCCCATTAAAATGCATTGAAATGCTATTAATCCGTTCCAGCCCCCAAAAAACCACACCAATTTTTTTTGTTACGTGTTTTTAAATAAGAAAAATGTACTTTATAAATAACAAATAATGTATAAACAAGCACGACCTCGTATATACTGTACATAATAAAAGAGAATGTAAAGAAATAAACTGGTTTTATTAAGTGTATTTACCTTGAAGATCAGACGGAGATGCTGGCGGAGGTAGAGGAGATAACTTTTGCCTTTTTCGCCACACTTTCCTCGCTTTCACTTGCAGGGCGTTTCAAGAAAAACCTGTCCAACGAGGTTTGTTTCTTCCTCCCTTTCAAAATGTTTCGAAAATGAGTGAGGCAAGTGTCGTTACACAGCGCCAACGCACGACCTGTTGCAACTTTTTCAGGGTGTTTCTTTTCAATAAACTCTGAAATTTTCTCCCACATTCCCAACATTTCCTTAATCTCACTTGTAGCGATAACCACCTCCGCCTCTGGCTCCTCCGCGTTAATTTCCTGCAAAACCTCCGTCTTCTGCTGCTGCTGTAGCTTCTTTAATTCCTCCGTTGTCAGTTCCTCGTTGTGCTTCTCGACGAGGTCGTTAACGTCTTCTTCATTCACTTGCAGGCCCATGGACTTTCCGAGGGACACAATCTCCTCCACCACTAACACTTCAGGTTCGAATCCTTCAAAGTCCCTTTCGGACACAACCTCAGGCCACAGCTTCTTCCATGCAGAGTTTAAGGTGCTCCTTGTAACACCCTGCCAGGCCATGTCGATAATTCTGAGGCAGGTCACGATATTGTAGTGATCCTTCCAGAACTCTCGAAGGGTGAGGTTTGTGCTCTCCGTAACCTCAAAGCAGCGCCGGAACAGGTGCTTGGTGAAGAGCTTTTTGAAATCACCTGCTGGTCCATGGGCTGCAGGATAGGGGTGGTGTTGGCTGGAAGGTAGAGGACCTTAATGAACTTAAATTCTTCAAGGGTGTCATCTTCGAGGTTTGGTGGGTGTGCGGGAGCATTGTCAAGGACGAGAAGGGCTTGCAGGGGTAGGTTATTTTCCAAAAGGTACTTCTTGATGGCAGGACCAATGACCAGGTTTACCCACTCCACAAAGAACTGCCTGGTGACCCACGCCTTTGCGTTTGCTCTCCACATAACCTGCAGTTTTTCTTTAAGTATCCTATGAGACTTAAAGGCTCTGGGGTTTTCAGAGTGATATACGAGTAGCGGCTTAATCTTGCAGTCACCACTCGCATTCGCGCACAGTGCAAGGGTTAACCTATCCTTCATGGGTTTGTGGCCTGGCATGCTCTTCTCCTCTGCCGTTATATACGTCCTCCTCGGCATCTTTTTCCAGAAGAGCCCTGTCTCGTCACAGTTGAAGATTTGCTGGGGGATGTATCCTTCAGCTTCTATCAGTTTGGCAAAAGTTATAATAAAATCTTCAGCTGCCTTCACATCCGAGCTTGCTGCCTCACCATGCCTGACGACGGAGTGAATGCCGGTCCTCTTCTTAAAATTATCAAACCATCCCCGACTGGCTTTGAATGACTCTTCCGATGCCTCGTCCGTTGATGTTCCCGCCGTCTGCTGCACCAAATCCCCGTAAATGTCTCGGGCCTTCTCACAGATGATGCTCTCGGTCACGGTATCTCCTGCGAGCTGCTTCTCCGTCAACCACACAAACAACAACGTCTCCATCTCTTCATGGATAGAGGTCCGGAGCTTTGAAATAATCGTAACGCCCTTGGCTGGCGTTATAGCCTTTATCGACTCCTTCTGCTTCAAAATCGTACATATCGTAGAAGTACTACGATCGTACTGCCTCGCCAAGTCGACAACACGCACACCTCGCTCATGTTGTTCAATGATTGCGTGTTTTATAGCCAAGCACATCATCCTCTTCTTCTTCTCAGCACTGCCCTTGGCACTCAATTTCTTAGGACCCATGGTTAAAACTAAGAAATTTTCCAAAATAATCAAAATGCGAAAACAAAACAGCAGCGATATACGGCAGAGATACTTGCATGGCAAGATAACCACGTGACCGGAACCCACCTGGTGGCGGGTGGCGTAAGCTCCAAAATAACCAAAATGCGAAAACAAAACAGCAGCGATATACGGCAGAGATACTTGCACGGCAAGATAACCACGTGACCGGAACCCACCTGGTGGCGGGTGGCGTAAGCTCCAAAATAACCAAAATGCGAAAACAAAACAGCAGCGATATACGGCAGAGATACTTGCACGGCAAGATAACCACGTGACCGGAACCCACCTGGTGGCGGGTGGCGTAAGCTCCAAAATAACCAAAATGCGAAAACAAAACAGCAGCGATATACGGCAGAGATACTTGCACGGCAAGATAACCACGTGACCGGAACCCACCTGGTGGCGGGTGGCGTAAGCTCCAAAATAACCAAAATGCGAAAACAAAACAGCAGCGATATACGGCAGAGATACTTGCACGGCAAGATAACCACGTGACCGGAACCCACCTGGTGGCGGGTGGCGTAAGCTCCAAAATAACCAAAATGCGAAAACAAAACAGCAGCGATATACGGCAGAGATACTTGCACGGCAAGATAACCACGTGACCGGAACCCACCTGGTGGCGGGTGGCATAAGCTCGTAACTCAGATCTCGGCTCGCATCTCAAAGCAATAAACCGCCCGAGCGACGGCTCGTATCTCGGAAAACTCGTAAGTTGGTGCACTCATAAGTCAAGGTTCCACTGTATATATATATATTTTTGTCTAAAACACTCCCAGGCACTCACTGAGGAACTTCTGAAAGTTTGACGAAGATCCGTTCAGCCATCTCTGAGAAAAATGGCGACACACACACACACACACACACACACACACACACACACACACACACACACACACACACACACACACACACACACACACACACACACACACACACACACACACACACACACACACACACACACACACACACACACACACACACACACCTCTTATATAGTAGATAACACAATATATTGTATTAAAATTTACTATGACACTTATTTGGAGCTATAAATGAACGAATTACATATTTGCATTTCGATTAAGTAATACATATGGACCATATAAAACACAACGTGTGTTTGTGTATTTGTTTGTGTAACGTCTGTCCCCCTTCATAAGGGTAGGTTTTAAAGGCTTTGAGTAGCGCTTTAGGAGGGATTTGAGTGTGTGGGGGGGAGGAGGGGGGGAATTTAATGGGCAATCTTTGAACACAACTGTGTGTCCATCGGTTAAAAGACCTAAAACACTCCAAGTACCAGAAGACCCCGAAGACCCAATGGACCCCAAACACCCAAAATACCTTTAAGACCCAATGGACCCCAAATACCCAAAAGCCCCTAAAGATCCAAAAGACCCCAAGGATCCAAAAGACCCCAAGGATCCAAAAGACCCAGAAGATCCAAAAGACCCAAAAAGCCCCAAGACCCTTAAAGACCCAAAATACCTTAATGATTCAAAATTACCCCGAAGACCCATAAAGATGACGAAGACCCAAAATATCCTGAAGACACCAAGGACCCAAATGACTCCGAGGACCCAAATACCCAAAAGACCAAAAAGACCCTGAAGACCCAAAAGACCCCAAAGACTGAAAATACCCAGAAGACACTCAAAGACCCCACAAACCAAAAATATCCCAAAGAAACCAAAGACCCAAATGCCCCAAAGACTGAAAAGACCCCAAAACCCAATGGACCACAAGACCCAAAAGACCCTGAAGATAATTAAATACAGAAAATACCTTGAAAATACAAAATACCCCAAAGACCCTTAAAATACCCAAAAGACCACAAAAACCCAAAAGACACTGAAGACCCAAAATTCTCCAAAGACCCATTAAGACCCCGAATACCCAAAAGACTAAAAAGACTCCAAGACCCTTAAAGATCCAAAATACTTTAAAGACCATGAAGACCCAAAATATCGAAAATACCCCGAAGACCAAAAGGACCCAGAAGCCCTTTAAAGACCCCAAAGACCCAAAATATCCCAAAGACCGGAAATACCCCGGTGATGGAAAGGATCGTAAAGACCCAGAATATCGAAAAGACCCCAAAGACCCCAAGACCCAAAATATCCTAAAGACCCTCAAAGACCCCGAAACCCCCAAAAAACCCGAAGACTGAAAAGATTGAAAAGACTCAGAAGACCGAAAAGACCCCGAAGACCCAAAATACCCTGAAGGCCCTTAAAAAGCCCAAAGACCCAAACAATCCAAAAGACCGAAAAGATTCTGAAGACCCTTAAAGACTCTGAGGACCCAGTAGACCGCGAAGACCCAAAATACCCCAAGGACCCTTAAATACCCCAAAAATCCAGAGGACCCAAAATACTCAAATGACCCAACAGATGCCGAGGAACCAAAAGACACAAATGACGCAGAGGACAACAAAATACCCTGAGGACTCCGAAGACCCAAAAGAAGACTAATTATGTCTCTTACATTGGAATTGTAGATGGTGGCTTGCAAGCTGAGCCTCGAGGTCGGTGCATGGAAGCGTTTTTTTTCATAATCACAATAAATACTAGGCACAGGGAGGTGAAAATCGCTGCACATGATGTGCAATGCGCGTGTAGTAAAATGAGTGTTCATTTACGTCTGGAGGATGTCTAACAAGTAAAGAAAATATATGCACACGTGACACTAGGCCCAGGCTTCAGACTTAGGCACGCTCACGCGGCTGCACCGTCAAATAAACTGTTCCAACCCGTCATTTTTGACGGGCTTTATATACTAGTGTATAATAATGATCTTATAGTTTTCTCCGAGACCATATTCACAATAAGGTCCACGAGTCTTGTATCCATGGCGACATCCACAACTCATTTGACTGGACCTGTGCATGGAGTTGCTGCGGTGTGATCCACAGAACACTCTGAGTTCCTATCTCTCCGATAATCTCCCTCCGGCCTCCCTCACATCGGACTGTGTTTGATCCAGTGCTCTCTGTATTGTACTGTAATAAATCTGACCACTGGGGTTTCAGGATGGCCGAGGAGGTACGCACACTAACCTCCGAGCTGTTGAGCCTGGGTTTAAATCCCGACCCAGCTACAAACTGCCATCTTGGTGTTTCACAGGCATGATGGTTTATCAATGTGCGTACCGTACCGTCCATCGGATGGATGTTAAACTGGGCGTCCTGTTTGCTGGTATTAGTTGGTGGATGTTAAAGATCTCACGGTGTCCTTTGTGAATAGTACACAAGCTATTGCTGGCACAATGGCAAAATTTCAAATTCCTGTCTTAACCAGCAGAGGGCACTGCATCAGTGGCACAACCACATCCTCAGCCAATGAGACTACCCCCTTGCGCTGATTACAAAAGAAGAAGAATCCAACCATTTGAATAGCAACAACTACTCCCACCAACTCGTGGGTCCGGCTGCACGAGGTGTATTTGTCCAAGTCTTTCACGAACTGGCTGGCGAGTTCTGACGTTTAATTAAACTAAAGGGTGGCAATAATTTTGTTTTTAGTACAGGGTGCTGGTGATAACTCGCCTACTCTACACAAAATACATAGTTGGATCTTTGACGTCCAGAAACAATAATGCTTGCTGACGGAACACCCGGCTTAACGTCCACCCGAAGGAAGGCAGCTCACTGTGACGACACTTTATAGTCGGATCGGGAATCTAACCCAGGCTGGACAGCTCAAAGGCGAGTGCATTGCATCTGCGCAATGCATAGTCAGACAGCTAGACCAATATATACAACAGAGTGAACTCTCGTTAAGACAAGCGGATTCATTCGGTAGATCAATCTGAAAGAAGGTAGGTCCTACCAGGGATTTATGAAAGTTAAATTATTACAATGTTTCTTCACATGCAATTGTCCAAGCCTCATGAAGGAGCGTGTAAATAAACGGGCTGCAGGTCAAGGATATAGGGAGACAGTCTACTTTTACATTAACCATAAGCCAAGGACGTTCGTGGACCGCAGACAAATCAACATTGCGTACCGGTATGTGATTTGAATCATGGGATCTCAGGCCCATGTATAAGAACAAGCAGTTTAACAGATGCTTCAAGAGATGATAACAAATATCACGCAACGTGTATTTGTTCGCCTTCGGTCCAGTCCTTTGTGTACCGAAATGTTGATATTTACAAAGTTTTGGTCCAAAGTGTAATGGACAAGTCCGACCTTTGTTGTCCAACACTCGCTTGGCATGGTGTGCAGTTGCAGATCGAGCCGTCAATTGTATGTTTCACCTCACGAATAAGACAATCGGTCATGACATGACAGTTGGCTTACAAAAGCAATATTTGATGGGGAGGAAGGATCAGGACTTGGTACTGTGGAAGTGTAACTCAGTGTAACTCATTGGTTGGAACACACCTCCACGACAGTACTGAAACTTTTATGGGACAAAATGATATCACCGTAAAATCATAGTTTTCCATCGTTGATTGGAGATTGCTCGGATTTGGAAATGAAGAGCAAAAGCAAAGAACCAAGACACAAAAGCGAAGACCTCCTTCCCTTTCCCTCACGGAGTGGACCTCAAACACCTGAGGCCTCTGTTCGAACCTGTCAGATCTCTCAATCCAGGATGCTGTTGAAAGCCTAAACATCATCTGTTTAACAGAATCCTTCCTCCAACAGGATGACCCTGACTCCTGGATGCATCTCCGTCTATTGTCTCCTCCAATTCGATCAGCCTGAACCCTGCCCTGGTGGTGGAGTTTCTCTATATATCAATTTCTTACTGTCCATGTACTGATCGTACACCTCCCATTCCCCAGAAATACCTTTAGCTGCGACTTCCACTCCACTCCAACCTCTCGTTTGGCTGTGTGCTGTACCGTCCTCCAAACAGTGACGACTCAATCCACATCTCTCTCTCTCTCTCTCAGCCAACATGGACAAACTTTTAAGCACTCGTGCCATCTCCCTCTCTTCCTCATATGTGGCAATTTAAATTGTCACCATGCAAGTTGGCTGGGTGTTGGTTCTTCTCTCACCAGCCATGGCACTTCAGCAAAGCACTTCTATGACTCCATCTGTTTCTCACACCGACTCTGCTTGTGAGAAGGCTGATTGCCTCAATTCTGTGTTTGCTTCTACCTTGGACATGCTGCTTCTGCTCACCCAACAATGGATGGAGGCCCTCAATGGCAGACATGATATCAGCACCTTGTCTCTGGACATATCTCGTGCTTTCGATACAGTCTGGCGTCCAACCTTACTCTCCAAACTATCTGCCTATGGCACTAAAGGCCAACTCCACACATGGCTAACTCACTTCCTATACTCTCCTAGACAACGTGTGGCACTCAACGAAATCCTTTCATCCGCTCTCTCTATCAAGGCTGGAGTGCTCCAAGGCAGTGTTCTGGGTCCGATGTTATTCCGAAACCTCATCAATAATCTGACTCTGGAAAATCATATTTGTCTATTTGCTGATGACCCCACCCTCTGCCGTGACATCCCTCATCCTTCAGACAGGCAGGCTGCAGCCTCTTCCCTCCCTGGAGACCTTTTTTTTTTTTGTATACAAGATCGAGGCTCGTGTAAGAGCTAACATTTATCACAAAAAAAAAACCCGTACACATAAAACATATAATAAAGGGAGCGTGAGACAAGATGGGGGGAGAGAGGGAAGCACACAAGTACAACAGTAGAGAACAGGTACATTGGGAGATCTGTGGGAGGGAGAGAGCATGGGGGGGGGGGGTGGGGGTGGGGGAGGCATGGGAAGTGGGGGAGGAGGTGGGAGAGGTATAAAACACATGGACACTGCTAGGACTTCCAG
The DNA here is from genome assembly GCF_964187855.1 of Myxine glutinosa. Lineage (NCBI taxonomy): Eukaryota > Metazoa > Chordata > Myxini > Myxiniformes > Myxinidae > Myxine > Myxine glutinosa. Next base: position 91,312,796 of record NC_136264.1, on the reverse strand, counting down.
GAAAGAGGTTGGTATTTCAGAAAAAATGGATCTGGGGTGAATTAACGGGGGTAGAAAAGATCAAGGTTATGGATGGGGGAAGATAGATGGTGGTGAACAGCTGTTTTAAAGACCTGGAGGGAGGAGTGCGATTGAAAAGAGTGAGGGAGTTTGTTCCAGAGGCAGGAGTAAAGAGGAATGAAAGAGTAATGGTGAGAAGAGAGTCTTGATTTTGGCAATTTCCCCAGAAGAGGGTTGCTGGCAGATCTTGTACGACCTGCAGAAATATTCGGGAGACAGAGCACAGATAGAGCTGGGGGAGCTAGGCCAGATAGTAGTCGGTAGAAGACAGAAATAACACCTACCTGAATGCGGTGAGTGAGTGAAAGGCCCTTGCAATAAGCTTCATTGCGGGAGATTCCAATGATTCTGAAAGCTTTGGTTTCAACAGCGTGAAGCCGAGCTAGGTGTGAGGCAGGAGCACCAGCCTAGAGGAGAGAGAGCAGTGTTCCATTGAGCTGCGGATGAAAGCCTTGTATGTGGTGAGGAGCTCAGGTGTGCCAAAGAAGGACTTCGCACGACGGAGGATGCCTAGTCTGCGACTGGCTTTGGAGGCCAGCTTGGAAATGTGGTTTTCCCAAGAAAGATCATGGCAGATAGTGAGACCCAAAAGCTTGAGTGACAGAACTTCTGGGAGAGGATTGTTGAGAAAGTAGATGGGAGGGTTGTCCAGTCGGTCTTTTCGGGGAGACATAGTAAGAGTGTGAGATTTGTCAGGATTGAAAGACATGTTCCACTTGTTTGACCAGTCTGATTTTTGTACAGGTCGTGAGGAGGCTGCAGACTGCCAATCTGAGGGATGAGGAATGGAACAGCAGAGAGTGGAGTCATCAGCAAAGACACAGAGAGGATTTTCCAGAGAGTCGGAGAGATCATTGACAAAGACCAGAAAAAGCACAGGGCCCAGAGCACTGCCTTGGGGAACTCCAGCCTGAACAGGAAGGGGAGATGAGAGAAATCCATTCAGGGCCACACGTTGACTACGACCAGAAAGGAAGTCCGCAAGACATGCATGGAGATTTCCATGGATTCCATACGAGGAGAGTTTGGTGAGCAGAGCGGGGTGCCAGACCGTATCGAAGGCACGTGATATGTCGAGGGAGACAGCTCTGATTTCCTGTTTGGCATTGAGGACCTCCATCTATTATTGAGACATCAGAAGCAGCATGCCCAGAGTAGAGTGACCTTGTCAGAAATCATTGAATGATCAGAGATCAAGCCATTGGAAAAGAGGAAGGATTTGATACCTAAAGCAATGATGGATTGCATGACTTTGCTGATAATTGGGAGCAGGCTGATTGGACTGTAGATGCATGGATCTGTGTTTGCACCTTTTTTGTGTAAAGCGGTAATGTTGGCTGATTTCCAAACTGATGGCAGATGACCTTGAGCAAAAGAGAGGGTGAAGAGAATAGAGAGGGTGTGAAAGAGCGGCAGAGGTGCAGGTCAAGGCTGATGCCGTCTGGTCCAGTTGCAGAATCAGAGTCGAGGATTGACAGAAACTTCTCCACCTTGTCAGGAGAGAAGGACACAGAGTCCAGGAGCAGCTGGGTTCGACTGGGTAAGGTGGGTACAGAGAGTGATGGCTCTGGGACACAAGATTTTGAGGCAAACATAGAGTTGAGGCATTCAGCTTTGTCACGTGCGATTGTGTTGAGACAAGTTGAGACGCAACACAGAGTTGAGACGCCACCATGATTGGTAGGAAGGAGACAGGTTTGAGAGTTCAGTCTTGAGAGTAGAGAGATAGTGCTTCCTGGCTCTCCTGAGGGTAGACACACACTTGTTCCGAGCTTGGTGGAAAGAACTGAGATTGCCTTCAGATGGATTAGCCTTCCAAGAGGCAAAAGCAAGTTGTTTCAGGGCAACTGCCTCACCACAAGATTCAGTGTACCATGGACGGGAGGAAGGGTATGACAACTGAGACGAGATGGGATAAATCTGTGCATGAGAGAGAGCAGTTTACTTTGGAATAATTCCAAGGAAGAGTTGATGTCAGAGGCAGTAGCGATGGGAGACCAGTCCAGATGATTGATGGCTGCTTGAAGACCATGCCAGTCGGCCTGAGTGAAATGCCAGACTCGTCGACGCTGAGGAGTCTCTCTGAGAATGGCCAGAGAGATGTCCACTTTAACAAGCACATGATCAGAAGAACCGATTGGAGCAGAAAAAGAGCAGCAGACATTTGCAGGGAAGTTTGTCATAACCACGTTGAGAAGAGAAGATGCTCTGTTGATTGAGATCCGGGTCGGGAAATTGACAGATTGTGTCAGTCCCAATGAGTCGCAGAAGTCCTTTGCTGAGATGCCATGGTTGGTGTGAGAGGTACCCACACTCAGCCAGCTGGCATAATGACAGTTGAGGTCACCACATATGAGGAAGGGAGTTGGGATGGGTGGATAGAAGTTGGTCCATGTTGTCAGACAGCGAAATGTAAATGGAGTCATCACTGTTTGGAGGACGGTACAGAACACATATGGACAAAAGGTGGGAGCGGAGAGGAAGCCATAGCCAGAGGTACTCCTGGGGGTGGGGTGGAGAGAGGGCAGTGCAAGGAGAGTGAGGAAGAGTTTTTGATAAAGATAGCAACGCCACCACAAGGACGAGGCTCAGGTCTATCATACCGGAGGAGGGAGTAACCAGGAAGAGATGTTAAGGAATCAGAGACATCTTGAAGGAGGAAAGTTTCTGTTAAGCAGATTATGTCTGGTTTGTCAGAAGCAACCTGAATGGAGAGATCAATCAGGCTTGAGCGTCGGCCCCGGATGTTTGAGGTCCATATCGTTAAGGAAGTGGGAGGGGGAGCATTGGGTGCAGGACACGGCAGGGGAGGGGTAGGGTAAGATGAGGAAGAATAGGGGGAGGGGGAGGTATGGAGAGCTGTTGATAGTGTGTCAGAGATTGCAGAAGAGTTAGGAGAAAGGGAAGGATGAGGAGGACAAGAGGTTTGATGGTGATGGGATGAGGCACAGTGAAGGGTTGTTTGAGGGGAGGGGGCAGAGCAAAGTAGAAGGTGGGAGGAGGTGGAAGTATGAGATGGAAGGGAGACGAAGTGGGGAGGAGGCAGCTTTGAGGAGGAGGGGGGAGGGAGGATAATTGGAGAAAGATGGTAGGGGGAAGATTTGAAGGGGAGGGGTTGGAGGGGTGGTGTTTTGAAGGGGAGGGGCGAGGGGGGAGTTTTGAAGGGGAGGGGGAAGGGGGGAGATTTGGAGGGGACGGGCGAGGGGAGAGTTTAGGAGGGGAGGAGTGAGGGGGAGAATTGAAAGGGAGGGGAAAGGTGGGAGATTTGGAGGGAAGGGGAAACCTTGACACAATCACAAGGTCACATAGGTGTAGGAAGTAGGGGTGGCACCTCAGCATCATCCTAACAAAGTCATTCAGTCCTGAGAAGAGTGAAAAGCTACTGACGCCAACAATGAGCCAACAAAGGTTGAACAATTATCTGATCTGCCATGCCATGAAAGATCGCCCAGACAAGATCTACATATTGGCATTAGCGAATAACCTTTGTCAAGCAAATGATTCAAGGATTAAGCATTTTGGCTAATTTGACTAAAGTCAAACAAACTCAGAAAATGTGCAAAGTGCATAAAATAAAGCTTTGAATTTTCCAGCGATTTTTGTTGAAATACACAGCTTTCAAAAACAATGATACACAACTGCATTTACATCATGTTCAGCCTGATCATAACTTTTTTTTTCTCTGCAAATTAGTTGAAACTCCGCCCACCCAATCCCGTAGGAAAGAAAATGTGACAGTGTGTAAAATGCAGCCTAGAATTTCAAATCTCATTGGGAGAGGGCGTGTCCCAGAGCCTCCGAGAAGGTCCATGTAATAGTGATGTGAGCTTTTTAAAAATCCCCTCCCCCTTCCATCCCCCGTTGGACTTGGTCCGAAACGGGGCTTATGGATTGGGTCTCGTCTGTCCTTCCGTGCATGTGTGCGTCTGCAACCATATCTCGGAGATGTATGGACCGATTTTGTTCATTCTTGGCACAAAGACAATACATGACGGTCCACATACAGTGCATTCAGAAAGTATTCAGACCCCTTCACTTTTTTCACATTTTGTTATGTTGCAGTCTTATGCTGAAATCGTTTAAATTAATTTTTTCCCTCATCAATCTACACTCAATACCCCATAATGACAAAGATAAAACAGGATTTTAGAAAGTTTTGCAAATTTATTAAAAAGAAAAAACTGAAATATCACATTTGCATAAGGATTCATACCCTTTGCTAGAACACTTGAAATTCAGCTCAGGTGCCTCCCATTTCTCTTGATCATCTTTTACATGTTTCTACACCTTGATTGGAGTCCACCTGTGGTAAATTCAATTGATTGCACATGATTTGGAAAGGCACACACCTGTCTATATAAGGTCTCACAGCTGACAATGCATATCAGAGCAAAAACCAAGGCATGAGGTTGAAGGAACTGCCTGCAGATCTCAGAGACAGGATTGTGTCGAAGCACAGATCTGGGGAAGCCTACAAAAAATTTCTGCTGCATTGAAGGTTCCCAAGAGCACAGTGGCCTCCATAATTCTTAAATGGAAGAAGTTTGGAACAACCAGGACTCTTCCTAGAGCTGACCGCCCGGCCAAACTGAGCAATCGGGGGAGAAGGGCCTTGGTAGGAGAGGTGACCAAGAACCCGATGGTCACTCTGGCTGAGCTCCAGAGATCCAGTATGGAGATGGGAGAAACTTCCAGAAGGACAACCATCACTGCATCACTCCACCGATCTGGGCTTTATGGCAGAGTGGCCAGACGAAAGCCTCTCCTCAGTGAAAGACACATGAAGATATGTGCTCCTCACTTAATTTGGCGATCTGATAAAAGATGGCATCGTCACATTCCATCGGCATCGACTCATTGGCATCGGACCAAAAAGATGGCAAAGGTCGGTTTATAAGAAAAAACACCGCCATTAGATGACTGCCAGCACCGAGTGTGTTCTGGTAGTACGGCAGATAGGTGAATTATTTGGGAGAATTGTGACTGATGATACAAGCACGAGAGTTGGCACACAGTTAGAGTATGCCCTAAGGAAGATATTTGGCTATAGGGCCATCACAGATTTGTCCTGTGACAACAATGGCGGCCATTTTTCAAAAAAGGACAAATCTGTGATGGCCCTATAGCCAAATATCCTTCTTAGGACATACTCTGACTGTGTGCCAAATGCCATGCTTGTATCATCAAAGGCACAATTCCTGCACCTATCTGCCATACTGTGGGAAATGACGGCCCCTCCAACCTCAATATAAACAGCTGCCTGTCTGATGTCAAGTCCTGTGTTGTCTGGCATCTCTATTAGCAGGTGTGGGGTCAGCTTTTCCATGAGCCTCGAAAACTGTAGAAAAAAAAAAACCCAAAAGGAACAAGCATTCTGAGTATTGCGCTTCAATACATGTCCCCTACCGGCAGTCTGTCGTCCGGAAAACTGTTGGGGAAATTACCAAGGGTTATTTATCCACAGGTTCTGAATCGTTCCCAATCGCTAATTACCTCAGGACGGGCTCACCTGTGATTCGCACTCGGGACTTCGATTTATACACCTTGCAGACAGGTCAGCAGAAGCACGAGAAAATAAGTTGTTGATAAAGAACCTTTCGAGTCGCTAAATATCAGTAATTTATGATATTTTCCGGTTCACGATCAATGATTGATGTGTATATATATGTTGCTCGGCTTGGCTCTGCCCCTCCCGAAAGCGCGCGCTGTGTCGCGCTGTTGACGTTCGCAGACGAGGCCGAGGGCGCGCGGTGCGGCTTGAGGAGAACTCTGGAATAAACAAGAGATATCCATTTTTTTTAAAAATTGTTTAATTAACGATATTTGCCAAACGACGTGCCATATCGCAAATTCCAAAAGGACATTTTAGTAGATTGACATGCTGAACAGATCTGTGAAGTTTCCCCTCGATTGGATCAAAAATGACGGAGGAGCTCGGTTTTAAAAGTTCATGCTTAAAAACGTCATAACTCTGAAACCATGTGACGCATGACGTCATGCTCGCTGACCTTTTTTGTTCGTCTTGGGTATGCGATTCTGCCTGCAAAGTTTGGCCTCGATCTGTTCAGCCGGTGCAGAGAAAAAGGTGTTTTTGTTTTCACAGAAAACAATATGGCGGCCGAACCACGTGACCTGACGTCATAATTACCATTAAAATATTCTACAGACCGAGTCCCTCCTATGGTGAAAATTTGATCTCAATCTGTCCTATTATTGCAGAGAAATTGGTTTTTAAAGGGAATTAAAACTTAAAATGGCACTGAGTTAAGAATCATCAGAATTATCAGAATTCCCAAAGTTCAAAGTGCCATAACTTTGTCAAAAATGATCGAAACGTCGTGAAGTTCGAACTTGATCTGTAACTTATCACGAGGAAACCATGTGCCAAGTTTGAAATCATTAGCATTAAGCGTTTAGAAAAGCAGTCCGGAAAACTGTTCTTTGCATGACGGACTGACGGACTGACGGACGTAGGGACGGCGTGCAAACCTATAGTCCCCTCCAGTGTACACCGGTAGGGGACTAAAAAGAATGTATGTATGGATGCACAAAAGAACAAAAGGGAGATAAGGGCCATCACTCAAGCATTTGATACAATCTGTAACCCAATCTTGATTTTGAAGCTGTCGGCAAATGGTATTCAAGGACCCCTTCTTGAATGGTCATGGGTTTTCTGAACAAACAGACAATGGGATGCTTTTGATGGAACAGTCTCGATATCGCCCAACTGAATCTGGTGTCCTGCAAGGCAGTGATTTAGAATAGACATTGGTCTACACCAATGAACTGCTGGCTAATCATCTGTACCATTTTGAAGATAACTCCATCCTGTGAAAAACATTACATCACCCTTGAGAGGCAGGCTTCTGCAACAACCATCTCTGCTGATTTGGAAAGAAAGCAAGTTGTTGGATAAATACCTGCAACATCCATCAACACAGGTAAATGCCATGCTCCCCCTCGATCCCACTACATGGATTGGTTTTCAAACTCCCCACTCTTCTTCTCTGGACAACCTCTGAAAGAGATGCATTGCCTAAAGCTCCTAGGTCTCACAATCTGCCACAACCCATTGTGGAAGGACAACATTGACAGACTAGCTTCCAAGGTAGGCTGACACCTTGATATCTGCAGAGCAAAGTCCATTCTGAGTGACTAAGAGCTCATCATAGTGTACAAGGCCTTCATACAAAGTATCATAGTATTGCTCCACACTCTGGGATGGTACAGCTGCTTCTCAACTTGCATCCCTGGAAGCAGTCGAGTCCAAGACTCCATGTTATAAATATATTTCTGAGAGAGGATAAGTCCCAAAGTCTGTTCCTCACTCACCAAAGTCAGAGTGACTCGGTTTTCATTCAATGGATGCAATCGATGTAATGTTGATCAAGTTATGTTATACGAACCGCGGTGGGAAGCAAGGTAAGCTGACGGTTCAGGCATCAACCTTTCATCACAGCAAAAGGTAACAACGAAGGCTTCACATCAATTGTCAGCTTCTTCTTGCTCCCTACGGTGGATCGTACACGTCAATAAACAGTGTCGATTCCATCCATTGTTACACCTGTCTGCAGAAGGCAGACCATCATTAGCGTTAACAAGACTCGTCAGTCATTCACTCTAATTTTCTTTCACCTCACTTCTAGCTTTGCTCATCCCACCCATTTCCCTCTCTAGTCCACCCAAGTCACTCAAGTTCTTCCAGAATACTATACCCGGTTACCCTCTCCAGTTCTGAGGTTTACACTCATCTCCATTCATAAATCCCTCTATTCGCCCATGTAACTTTGTGCAACTGACTCCCAGTATCTATTGCCGGTCCTTCAAGAGTGCTGCCAATCGTCTCACAATTTATTCCATATCCACCACTGTTTTCTTCTATGCTTACTAAAAATATTCCCCCACCCCTTTCTGCCACTCATCCACTCCTGTGATGTTTTTGTCACATCTCGAAATCTCCTCCCCCGTCAGTCTGTTAACCTGCTACCCTCTGTCATTTAACTACACCAACAGACTAGATTTCTGTATTTAAAATTAAAAAAAGAAATCTTACCTAGTGCAGTTGGAGGAAACAATGTGGCCAAGGAAGTCGAGCCTGCATCATACACTAAGCCCTTGGACTGATTGAAAAGAAACAACACCATCTCTCCAGCAAACGTGATTTCATTTTTGGCTTTGTTCATTTATATACACAACATACAAGTTGCATAATAGGCCAACAAAAACTGGTGACAACATAGGAAAAGCATGAAGTTGAAATCTCTTTATGAAAGAGAGGAAAGGCAGGGAGGGAAAAGGAGACAATCGGATACAACTAGAGGGTACAGCTTTCTGACAAACAACGGGTGCAATAATCAACATAAACCATCTTCAGTGCTGTCGAGTGGCAGTGCATCAGCTTTCTACCATGTCCAGCAACACTTTACACTAACCACTCTGTGGTTGTACCCACACTTCAAGTTTAAAGGCGTTTCTACAATGGAAGCTCCGAGTGTCTAACTGCTTTTAATAGCTTGCAGCCGAGCTCATTTGGTTGTACGAGGTGTCTTTACAAGTCCAGCTGGTTCATTTTGTGACACCATATGTGGATACAACCTCAGTTGGGTCTTGAGAAGCTGCTGAAAATGTGTTGAAAGCAAAAGTTGAATCAAATGCATACAAAAATGCTTCTTTAAGAATGCAACAATATATTTGTAGGCTGTTCTCTTTAAATAGTAAAAAGCTTGAAATTATGGCAGTAGAGAAATAAAATAAAATAAAACTGCTAATATGAGGGAGCAATTGTGCTAAATAACTGTTATGCATAAAGCTACTTTGGTTCACGAGGCGATTAATGCATTTTGATTGATGGGTGGATGTACAAAATTACCGACTCCCTTTAATACTGTTGCATCCAAAATATACTTGCTGTTGTGACCTATATCTTTTACAATACAGACAAAAATAGACCATCAAGCTTTCATAACATATCTTATAATGGTAACAGCAGCTGGTGTTGTATGCACACAATGGTTTTGTTACTTTGGTACACAAGCCAGCAGCCTCAACAGGCCTGCGGTAAGCACCACCTTATGGAAAGCTCGTTTCCGGGTCAAACTAAGTTTCCCAGATAAGCCATTGCAGATTTGAGGGGAAAAGAAAAGTGGAAAATAATTACATTATTAAGAGTGTGCACATGTGGCCTTCCAGGTCCTACAAAAAAGCAAAATATTAAAATTGAACATTCATATGAAACCATGCATATTGATAGTGATCACCACCATCAGTGGAGGTAAGGGAAGAAAAATAAACAAAAAACAAAATCCGATTACTTCAACTTGCCAACCAATCTTGAGAGAATATTTTTTTAAACCTAAATCCACAAATACGAGACTTTTGAAATGACGTATCAAGGTTGCAGAGGCCTTTTACGCATGCGCTGCGTAAATTTTCACTATCTTGTCGTTGCTGGTGCAAAATATGAGATTCAAATAGTCTTTTAAGCATAATTTTCAGCATTTAGATGAAAGAGTGGCAATTTTAGGGTAGTTAACCATAATTGTTGAGTTCATGAATGCAAAATGGACTCACGGAAATATAGGAATATATGTGGATAAGGAGTCGGGTTTGTACCACTTCCTGTTCATGCAATCACCTGGCGGTGGATGTGGTTGTAACAAACATACACACTCGCGCACACGCACACATACGCTTCTCCTTTCACCAGTAGATGCAAAAATTGAGTATAATTTATCTTGTGGCCCCAGAACCAAACAAAACATGTATATTTATAACGACACTCGCAGCCCACTGCTTCCCAACACCTCGCCTCCCCCCTCCCTCCCCCGATCCTCCCGAACATGGTAATAGTAAAAAATAAAAATAAAACAAAATCAGCATTTTAAACTTACCCTGTACATTACCAAACCCCAGATATGACCTTCCCATTGATGTTAAGAAGCACGAAGGTTTGGTTGGAACCCGCCAGTCTACGAACCTTCAGTCCTTTCACGGCCCACATCATTGGGAGTTTTTGCAGTCCGGGCTCAAGGATATCAACTTTTTGGACGAGTTAATGAGAAAGTTCTCCAACTCTTATGTGGTGCAGAAGCACACCCCTTTCTCGCAGGTACCTTTGCAAGTATTTTCAGATTCTTTAAAAACTCAGCCGTTTCATGCTACAATCCTCATCTGGAACACGTGATATACATCCGGCTGCACCGATGGATCTCATTATGAGGGATTTCTGCGCAGAGGTGGATTACGTCATTTTGAAAGTTGCGTATTGTTGGAAGTGTGGCATGTCAAGTTGTTGACGATCAATTGGTCAAAGCAAAACAATACTTCATTCAAGTGGCAAATAATAAGATGCTGTGCCAACAAACTTTAAAACTACATTTTGTGGAACCTGACTAAATGAAAAGTAGCAGAAAAAACAAAAACTCGCCATTACAGGTACCCTTCCAACAGTAATCTACACGAGGTCACGCTGCACTCTCTCGTATCTCATCGGATCCAAGCGGCGACAGTTGATCCGTCTGATCATCGGTCCCTTCAGCCAGCTGGGCCACAGCGTCCATGTGTGCTTTCTGCTTTTCACGCTCAATCATGCGATAGTTGTACATATTGGTAAAGAACAGGTATACACCAGCGGTGATGACGATGATGCCACAAACAAAATACATGTACTTGTAGTCACCTGTTACGTCCACCAGCCAGCCTGAGGATGTGCAAGAATAGTAAATTATCACCAGCAGTTACAAGCAGGAATGACAGCCTCATTTACAAAGTTAGAGTTTGTGGTGGAATTACTGTATTTGAATTATAAAGCAAAGATGCCAAGTTAAAGTGTTCTGATGAGTTAACAAGAACCAATTTACTTTTACATTTTTAATGCACTAAGTTTGTTCGATTTTTTAAAAAGTCATGTGCATCAAACCCATGATATAAGCTGCCACATAATGGCTCCTTAATTACTTCAATTTAGAAAAAAACGATAAATAAAAGCGATAAGCCATTCTAAGTAACCAAAATGTCTGCATTGGGTGTTATTTGACAATGAGGTTTGCCTTTACACAGATTTCTGGGGTATTTTCACATGCGTGTGTGTATTTAGGGTTAAAATACAAATGACATCATCATCATGATGAAATGGCATCATAAAATGACATGATGATCACAAAGAGCTATGACTCCCATGACGCTTGCGACTCACCTGCAATGGGTGGCCCAAGCAGCACCGGGCAGCATTCAACAATAGTGACAAGACCAACGGCGCTGGAGAACCTTTCAGGCCCGACAAGATCCATGAGGGTCTCGAAGAGCATAGCACTGACCATACCGAAGGCAGCACCAAAGAACGCGGCGTACACTGCCATGCCCAAGTAGCTTGAGGCGAGTGGGCAAAGCAAGTGGCATACGCCGTTGAAGATTATGGCAAATGCGAAGAAGTATTGGATCCGTGGACGGATGCTTGGCAGGTTGGCAAGAAAGCCCGTGCTTGGTCGAGCCACCATGTCCACAAAGGCAAGGATTGAGAGGAGGAATGCGGACGAATACTCGTCCACACCAGAATGTCTGGCATATGGTGCCAAAAACACTATTGGCGCAAAGAACCCAAAGAACATTATCACGTTACCAGAGAGGTAGATAACAAACCCTCTGTGGTGGAAGAGCGTCAAATCGAAAATTTTTGTGAAGCGCTGTAAGAATGTGGGTGAAGGTGGAGGTGCTGACACAACCTGGCCTCCCACCTGGCTGTCGCCTTTCTGACCATGGGCAGCTGTTCTGTGAGTGGAAATAAATACAAAGAACAAGGTTAGGGGTGGGGGGAAGGCCTTTTGTTCGAACATGATTGATTCGCATAAAAATGAACACTTTTTATCCTGTACAATTCACATTACAAATCAATTGCATGTCAAGTCCACAAATGCAGATAAAAAAGTGTGGAAATCCATAAAGATAGGGATGAGTGATGAAAAATGTGAGAGAATATAGCAGGAATAGTGTAAATGTTTCCATGGAAAAGCCGAACATTTTACTTCATTTTCTCTGCTGAATACTTGTTCAGAATTTGTTGGGATAATCAAAATCAATAAAATAAAAACGAATAATAACTAGACATGCCACCTTATAACTGCAGGCACTTGTGACCACATTCCAAGCTGCCCCGCTTTGATTGGACATGTGACCCATGATGTTCTCTTTATGAAATAGAATTCAGAATTGGATTTTTAAAAAATCCAGATTAAAAATAATAACAAAAAAAAATATGGCTGCGAGACGATGCGACCTATGATGATGAAATTATCAAACTATATTCCGAAACACTCGATAAAGTGTGTGAAGTTTTACATCGATCTTGTAAGCCTTCTGGAGAAGATGCAATTGTAAGGTTTCTTCTTCCAAAAAAAAAAAATTCTGGCTGCCATACCATGCGACTGATCACATTGAAATTTTAAACCTGTATTTTCCTTGAGGACTAGATCATACTTGTAAAGTTTGACCTCAATAGCCTATGCTATTTCAGAGAAATAATTATTTCTTTTCCTTTGATCCAACATGGCTGCCAGACCATTTAACCAATGACATATTTGTGAACACCCCAAGGTATCCCCAAGGCTTGTGGAACACGTGCATGAAGTTTCGCATCGATCTAATCAGCCGTTCTGGAGAGGAGGATTTTTTATGTTCAATCCAATGTGGCTGCCGAACCAGGTGCCTTATGACGACATAAATTTACATATTCCATTACAATTTTTGCGTAGATCATGCTCAAGAATGTTCATAAGCGTTGTACTTGACGAATTATGATGTCATAATGAAGGCACTGATGACGTCATGGTTAACCGCACTTATTCCCCATGAGGAATACTTGACAATAAGCAATGCTTCAATTTATTCCATGGAGCGGTTTCAGAGATAGAGGTCCAAAATTTTTCTTTTTTCCAACATGGCGGCTGCATCACGTGACCTTTGATGTCATAATTATAACTCAAAATCAACATGGGTAGACACATAACTATGGTGAAAATGTGTCAATCGGAAAAACGGTTGCCGAGAAAATGAATTTAAAAGTGAATAAACCCGCAAAAACCATACGGAATGTACCATATGTAACACAATGACAGTTTGTGTGTTTGTACAGAGAGGCGACTCTGTCCCCCTTCATACGTGTAGGTTTTAAAGGCAAATCTTTTAACATAAATGTGTGTTCACTCTGGTCTATTTTTGAGGATAAAACAAACTCGAAAACCATTTTCCATAAAAGAGTAATTATGTCTCCTCTATTGGAATTGTAGATGGTGGCTTGCAAACCTAGCCTCAAGGGTGGTGTAAAAATAACAATAAATACAAGGTGCAGAGGTGAAATTCGCTGCACATAACGTGCAATGCATGCAGACTAAAACAAGTGTTCATTTACGTCCATAGGATGTCTAATAAATAAAGATATAAGCACACGTGACACTTGGCCGAGGCTTCAGACTTTGGCACACTCACGAGGTTGCACCGTCGAATAAACTGTTCCAACATGTCATTTTTGATGGGCTTTTTACTAGTCTACCATGTAAAACACAATATCAGTTTGTACGATTGTACAGATGTCTGATGTCTGTCCCCTTTCATAACGGTTGGTTTTAAAGGCTTTGTGTAGGGTTTTAGTAGGGATTTGAAGACGGGTTCAAAGGCCAATCTTTTAACACAACTTTGTTCACGGTCAAAAGTAGTGAACTGGCCACTCTGCCATAAAGCCCAGATCGGTGGAGTGTTGCAGTGATGGTTGTCCTTCTGAAAGTTTCTCCCATCTCCACACAGGATCTCTGGAGCTCAGCCAGAGTGACCATCGGGTTCTTAGTCACCTCTCTTACCGAGGCCCTTCTCCACCGATTGCTCAGTTTGGCCAGGCGGCCAGCTCTAGGAAGAGTCCTGGTTGTTCCAAACTTCTTCCATTTAAGAATTATGGAGGCCACTGTGCTCTTGGGAACCTTCAATGCAGCAGAATTCTTTTTGTAGGCTTCCCCAGATCTGTGCCTCGACACAATCCTGTCTCTGAGCTCTACAGGCAGTTCCTTCGACCTCATGGCTTGGTTTTTGCTCTGATATGCATTGTCAGCTGTGAGACCTTATATAGATAGACAGGTGTGTGCCTTTCCAAATCATGTCCAATCAATTGAATTTACCACAGGTGGACTCCAATCAAGGTGTAGAAACATCACAAATATGAGCAAGAGAAATGGGAGGCACCTGAGCTAAATTTCAAGTGTCATAGCAAAGGGTATGAATACTTATGTAAATGTGATACTTCAGTTTTTTCTTTTTAATAAATTTGCAAAACTTTCTAAAATCCTGTTTTCTCTTTGTCATTATGGGGTATTGAGTGTAGATTGATGAGGGAAAAAATGAATTTAAACGATTTCAGCATAAGACTGCAACATAACAAAATGCGAAAAAAGTGAAGGGGTCTGAATACTTTCTGAATGCACTGTACCCTTAAATACCCAGAAGACCTAAAAGACCCCAAAGGATAATGACCTGGATAACGACCAGGCGGATAACGACCTGGATAACAACCAGGCCCCACCTGGCGTTATCCAAAGGATCTGGATGGTGTAACGATGAAGTTCAAGGAAGCGACTTCGACCTCTGCACGGCATCAACGTTAAAGTATTTTCCCATTCGTGTCTTTGTCAAATTTCCACTGGTTATTTTATTGTGTATGTGTTATTGTGTGTTTCTTGTTAGGTTTGGTTTTGTAATTCGTGCTTGTGTATAATACTTGTGTATAATAATTAATCGTTTTCTGTTCGCACCGCATGCGCGGCCTGGTCTCTCTAGACTTCCCTACCCCAATTGCTGTTTTGTAAATTTAAGTGCTTTCCTTCACTGTATTGTTTATTTATTAGATTTTCTCTTCTCCCCCTAACTTCCCCGAACATCTTCCCTTTGTCTAACGTTTTAAATACACCCAAATTTATTTTATTTTATTATTATTTCCTTCTATCCTCACGGGCCCCCACGTGTGCTTGTTGTCTCGACCCGCCCCTTCATCTCCTTTTCTTCCACCCTTTTCCATCCATCTCCAGCCGAAACTCGCCTTTCCAATTCTAGTTTCCTCCATCTCATTTAACCCTTTCTCCTTTTTCTCTGATCTACGCCCTCACTTCAGGGATTTTTTCCCAGATTGTTTTTTACGGTTTTGTTGAAACATGTTTAAACTTTCCCCTGCAGTGTTTTATTCAGTGTTTTATTACAACACGCTGTTTTTCTTCCTATTTAAAAGGCTTTTTTCAATTTCCTCATCAAATCATTTCATTAAAAAAAAAAAATCAATCTCTTACAGTCATTCCTTTCGACATTCTCCAAACTCACCTTCATTCCATTCCACCCCTCTATCGTTTTTGAATGGATCTCTGACTTGAAAACCACAACAAACCCAGTTTGAAATAAATGCTGGTTTTTCATTAATCATCCACTTCCAAAACTCCCCCTCACCCCTCCCAAACTCGCCCCCCCACCCCTCCCCTTCTAATCTCCCCTCCTACTTTTTTTCTCCAATTCTTCCCCCCTCCCCCCCCCACCCCCCCCCCTCCCCTCAAACAACACCTCACTGTGCCGCTTCCCATCACCATCAAACCTTTTGTCCTCCTCATTCTTCCCTTTCTCCTAACCCTTCTGCAATCTCCGACACTATCAACAGCTCTCCCTACCTCCCCCTCTCACCCCTCATCTTACGCTACCCCTCCCCTGTCCTGTCCTGTACCCGATGCTCCCCCACCCACTTCCTCAACGGTATGGACCTCAAATATCTGGACCTTTCGCTCAAACCTGATTTATCAGTCCATACAGGTTGCTTCTGACAAACCAGACGTAATCTGCTTAACACAAACTTTCCTCCTTCAAGATGTCTCTGATTCCTTAACATCTCTTCCTGGTTACTCCCTCCTCCGCCGGTATGATAGACCTGAGCCTCGTCCTGGTGGTGGGGTTGCTATCTTTATCAAAAACTCTCTTCCTCACTCTCCCTGCACTGCCCTCTCTCCACCCCACCCCCAGCAGTACCTCTGGCTACGGCTTCTTTTCCACCCCCACCCTTTGTTCATATGTGTTCTGTATGATCCTCCAAACAGTGATGACTCCATTTACATCTCCCTGTCTGACAACATGGACCAACTTCTATCCACTCATCCCAACTCTCTCTTCCTCAAATGTGGCAACTTCAACTGGCATCATGCCAGCTGGCTGTGTGTGGGTTCCTCTCACACCAGCCCTGGCACCTCAGCAACACACTTCTGCGACTCACTGGGACTGACACAATCTGTCAATTTCGCGACCCGGATCTCAGTCAATGGAGCATCTTCTCTTCTATACTTGGTTATGACTAACTTCCCTGCAAATGTCTGCTGCTCTTCCTCTGCTCCAATCGGTTCTTCTGATCATTTCCTTGTTAAAGTCGACATCTCTCTGGCCATTCTCAGAGGGCCTCCTCAGCGCCAACGAGTCTGGCATATCACTCAGGCTGACTGGCACTGTCTTCAAGCAGTCATCAATCATCTGGACTGGTCTCCCATCTAACTGCCTCTGACATCAACTCTTCCTGGGAATTCTACCAAAGTAAACTGCTCTCTCACATGCACAGATGTATCCCTTGCCTTTGCCTCTTGGAAGGCTAATCCAAGTGAAGGCAATCTCAGTTCCTTTCACAAAGCCCGGAACAAGTGTGTGTCTACCCTCAGGAGAGCCAGGAAACACTATCTCTCTTCTCTCGAGACTAAACTCTCAAACCTGTCTCCCTCTTCCAAATCCTGGTGGCGTCTGGCCAAATCTGTTTCTGATGTTTTTCCCCCTCCATCCCGTCCCTTACCTCAAATGGCTACACAGTTGACACCGCCGCACGTGACAAAGCCGAATGCCTCAACTCTGTGTTGGCCTCAAAATATTGTGTCCCAAACCTATCTCTCTCTGTTCCCACCTTACCCAGTCGAACCCAACTGCTCCTGGACTCTGTGTCCTTCTCTCCTGACAAGGTGGAGAAGTTTCTGTCAAACCTCGACACTGATTCTGCAACTGGACCAGACGGCATCAGCCCACGGGTCCTAAAATCCTGCTCTGCTGCTCTATCTCACACTCTTTCTGTTCTCTTCACCCTATCTTTTGCTCACGGTCATCTGCCATCTGCTTGGAAATCAGCCAACATTACCGCTTCACACAAGAAAGGTGAAAAAAACCAGATCCTTGGAACTACAGACCAATCAGCCTGCTCCCAATAATCAGCAAGGTCATGGAATCAATCAGAGCTTCTGACATTAAATCCTTCCTCTTCTCCAATGGCTTGATCTCGGATCATCAATTTGGATTCAGACCAGGTCGTTCTACTCTGGACATGCTGCTTCTGCTGTCTCAAAAATGGAGGGAGGTCCTCAAAGCCAAACAGGAAATCAGAGATGTCTCCCTTGACATATCTCACACCTTCGATAAGGTCTGGCACCCCATCCTGCTCACCAAACTCTCCTCGTATGGTATCCATGGATATCTCCACGCATTGCTTGCGGACGACTTCCTCTCTGGTCGTAGTCATCGGGTGGCCCTGAATGGTTTTCTCTCATCTCCCCATCCTGTTCAGGCTGGAGTTCCCCAAGGCAGTGTTCTGGGCCCTGTGCTTTTTCTGGTATTCATCAATGATCTCTCCAACTCTCTGAAAAATCCTCTCTATCTCTTTGCTGATGGCGCTTTGAGAATGGCTTTCTTCACTATCTCATAATCTGCACATTGGTCAATCGGTAAGGCCGAATAGATATCTTGAGCTTTACCCACCAAAACACTTTGCACTAACATAGTCTAGGACCCCACAGGCCATTTTAACATTTGAGCCACTTTCTCAAAGTGTAAAAAAAAACTTGGCTACCTAATTTCATTGAAGGGTGGAACCAGCCTCACATGCCTACCAACATCCCAAGTGTTCTGACTAGTTGTCGAACTAGCCGGCATGGATACGACTTCTCTCCATTCTCCCATTAATTCCAGCTCCTTGAGTTCAAGTTCCTTCTGATACTCCATGTCACGTTCCTTTAACTCCCTTTCGGCTCTCCTTTCCTCTGCTCTTTCCTCTGCTCTTCTCTCTTCTTCAGCTCTCCTTTCCTCGGTTCTTCTCTCCTCGTGTTCTCGTTCCTGTTCTACTCTTCTTTCCTCGAGTTCCCTATCAGCTCTCCTTTCCTCTGCTCTTCTCTCCTCAAGTTCTCATTCCTGTTCTACTCTTCTTTCCTCGAGTTCTCTTTCAGCTCTCCTTTCCTCTGCTTTTAACCTTTCCTGGCTCTGCAGTTGCATCTCCATTTTCCGGAGCTCCACATTTTCTTTTTCCTCGGGTAACCAATCCAAGGCTACCTCTTTCCATATTCCTTGTCCCACCAGAGATTCTACCACCAATGTCTGCATCTCTGCTTTCTTCATATGAGCTCGGACCTCCAAGTTAAAATGTTTGGCCAATATCAAGAGTTCCGATCTTTTTAACGCTTGGAACTGTGCCTCATTAGGGGATGCCGCAAACTGTTCTGCGTCAAACACCATGGTGACTATTAGTTAACACCTGTTAACCTACACACAAAAATTTCCAAATAATTTTTTTTTTAATGAAAAATTTGGGAATGTTAGAGAAATTCCAAATTTGGGAATTTTGGGAATGTTCGGGAATTCTATCCCGGACGAATGTTAGGGAATTTAATCCCGGACGAGATTTTTGTCAGCAAAGACGAGCCCCCAATTTCAATTTGGGCCAATTTTGGACGAGCCCCCAAGATCTCGGACGAGCCCCCAATTTCTGTTACGTGCTCCTCCCTGACCCCCTGGTCACGGTGTACCTCCGAGCCCCGAGAGGAGTCACGGGAGAAAAAGGTGTTATTCTGTATGTCAAAGATCAATGGTGAAGCCACACCAATTGTTACCAACAAACAAATATTGTATTAACCTTTCTAAAGGTGGTTAAACAAATATTGTATTAAGATCACACAAGAACAACAATGAATGAATGAATGAATGATCATTTTAAGGCCATTTTTCCCCGCTAGAGCGGGGGTTAGCCTTGCGGGCCCCATGACAATCATGGTTCCCTGTTTGAGGCAATGTTTTTATGGCCGGATGCCCTTCCTGACGGCAACCCTTGGTCGCCTCTTACGATGCGCAGGGCACACAAGAACAACAGTACAACAATAATAGTAATCAAAAGTACAATCAATATATCCTATGATGGTACCATCAGTTTCGTAACATATAACTCACTGTGCTCCAAGTGAGTGAACCAAGAACATTTCCAATGTCTCTTTCCCTGTTTCAAACCCAAAGTTGTTGATTTCGGCTTCAAGCCAAAGTCTCTCCCGGCTTCAAGCCAAAGTCGATCCGCTCCAGCGATTGTCAGAACGATGTCTAATCGAGACCAGAATCCCGTTCGGATGATAGTCACAGTCGAGCGGCCAAAGCTGCGTAAAGGCGCCCGGGAAATCCAAAGGCGCCCTCCAGGCGACTGGGAAATCACACCCTCAGGTATGGACGTTCCACGGCTCACAGTCGGCGAACCACAAATTAACCTTCAAAAGCCACGTTGCACACACACACACCAGATACGTCTGAATCCGGTGAAAACGGCTGACGAAGCAAAGAAACCTTGCTCGACGCGCAAAGCGCGCGAGTCAAAATGGCCAACGGCCCGTTCTCAAGACGTAACGGCCCTTCGATGATTCTCTTCGGAATCAATCGCAAAACCTGACACGCAGGTTGATCTGTCACAGCGATAACAACTCTGTCGCAGGAATCCCTTTCCCGGGAAACCCAAAAGTTCGCTAGTGACCTCCATTCGCTAGCGTTGGCTCAAACCCTTAACGCCGCTCGGCTTCTTCCCCTATTCACTTGCTCCGCCTTCTTTTTTTCCTCTTCCTCTTCTTCTTCGTCCGGTTCCGGTTTCATTTAAAACCTTAACTTTTTTACCTTTTGAAAATAATAAATTCGATTTCCCTCAAACAACAATAATAATAATACATGGAATCAAAAATGTTTACAGTGGATGAAAACCACAACAACGGAAGTGACGAATCCGTAACACGTCTTTCAATCCTGACAAATCCACACTCTCACTTTGTCTCTCCGAAAAGACCGTCGGGATAACCCTCCCATCTACTTTCTGAATAATCCTCTTGAAGAAGTTCTGTCACTTAAGCTTTTGGGTCTCACTATCTGCCGTGATCTTTCCTGGGAAAACCACATTTCCAAACTGGCCTCCAAAGTCAGTCACCGACTGGGCATCCTCCGTCATGCGAAGTCCGTTCTGGGCACTTTTGAGCTCCTCACCACATACAAAGCTTTCATCCGCAGCTCAATGGAATACTGCTCTCCCCTCTGGGCTGGTGCTCCTGCCTCACATCTAGCTCAGCTTCACGCGGTTGAAACTAAAGCATTCAGAATCATTGGAATCTCCCGCGATGAAGCTGATTCTGAGGGCCTTCGTCTCTCTCTCACCGCAGGCAGGTAGGTAGGTGGTCTTTCTGTCTTCTACTGACTCTTCTCCGGCCTTGCTCCCCCTGCTCTGTCTGTGCTCTGTCCCCCAAATATTCCTGCAGGACACAGAAGATCTGCCAGCAACCCTCCCCTGGTGAAACTGCCAAAATTAAGACTCTCTGCTCACCTTCACTCCTTCATTCCTCTTTTCTCCCACCTCTGGAACAAACTCCCTCACTCTCTTCAATCCCACTCCTCCCTCCAGGTCTTCAAAACAGCTGTTCACCACCATCTCTTATCTTCCCCCATCCAAAACCTTGAACTTTTCTATCCCCGTTAAAACACCCCAAATCTGTCATTTTCAATCCCCAACTTTTCCTGAAATTCCTAGAAGTGTTCATTTGCTTTGTACCGTGTACCCCTCCCTCCTCCCACAGCCCTCCCCCTTCCACAGATCTACCGACGTCCCTGCTCTCTTCTGTTGTTGTGCTTGTGTGCTTCCCTCTCCCCTCCTGTCTCCCGCTCCCTTCATTGCATGTTGTATGTGTCTGTGCATGTTTTCATGTTCAAGTGTTCGCTCTTACACGAGCCTCGATTCTGTATACAAGAAAAAAGAAAAGAAAAAAAAGACGTAATTCTTGAATTTAAACCAAAAGTCAATTTTTGTCTCGTCTGACCATATAACTTTGGTCCACATGCCTGCAGTATCATTTAGATGCTTTTTTTGCAAACTCCATCTGAGTTTCTAGATGCGTATTTTTTTCGTAATGGCTTCTTTCTTGCCACCTGTTTATCGAGGTCAGCTTTGTGAAGGGAAGGAAATATTGTTGAATGATGAACACTGAATCCTCATCTCAGACATAGAGCCTTGCAGATCTTTAAAAGTCATCGTTGGATTTGCAGTGACACCCCAAACCAGTTTCCTGCTTGTCCGGCTGCCGAGTTTGGATGGGCGACCTGATCTGGGTAGAATATGAGTGGTACGATACATCTTCCACTTCTTAATGATGGATTTCTCCATACTCAAAGGGATAATGAATGACTTTGAAATCTTCTTATAACCCTCTCCTCAACAGTACCTCTCCACCACTTTATGTCTGATTTCTTTGGAAAGCTCGTTGGTCTTCATGCTTGTCTTGTTGGTTGACCAAGTGAGCTGTTAGCTCTTTAGGAGCTTACTATGCGGGGGAGCTAAATTTTAAGTTAAACCACTGTTGGCAAAGATGCACAGATCGAGTGGGTTTCCTACTCTGCCAGCTGCAATGTACAGCTGTCCATGTGTAAAAACACTGGTGGGAAGCAGAACTCCACACCGCCGCAGGCTCTGACCCTGGCTTTTGTTGATAGTCATTGCAAAGGCCATCCTGTCATCGACAGAGCTGGAAAGGAAGATCCATGACAGATGGAGAATAAGAAGAATTCTAGGAATAATGTGAATAGACCCGGCACGCTCACCACCAATAATGCACACCTCAAGAACACAATCATTCAGAATGGTGAAGATGTAACGTGTTCCGTTACAGTGGCCATTGCGAGTATTGAGATTTCGCAACAGCATGATGGGAGTGTTAACCTTCAGTGACAGACTGAAAGATTAATTGAGTTAAGAAACTCAGGTGGATAAAGGGCAGCTAGGTTTTGATCGACCAAAGAATCGACACTGCTACTAAGGAAAGTATCACCCTGTCAATGATCAATGATCCGAAGTAGGCAGTCAATGATCTTACTATTGAGAAGAACAACCATGTGTTATTCGTTGTGGTTAAAATTGTACGTGAAGCCAAACATAATTTGTACGATTAGACCGGTTCTTCAAGTCCGTCATACACATACACGGCATACACGTCATCTTCTGAGTTTACACAAAGAGCAGGGGGCAATGCAATTACGTCATCGTAAAGATTACTCTCCACAGAAGGCATGCGCCCCTCACCCACTTGCAACAACCAATGAGCATAATGCTCGAATCGTTTTCGACATCGACATCATTCATCCGCACCATCAAGTCGATTGAGCACGAGCACATTTGTTCTTAAAATGAGCGTCTTGCAATGTCGCCACAGTGGAGATTTTTTTCATGCAGACGATCCCCCCTACCCCAACCTCCAACTCTCTCCCCCCACCCCACCAACCCCCAACCCTAGCGAAATAGTTACAGCTTTCTTGTTAGCAGTTATCAATACACCACTTCTCAGAGTTATGAACCATACACCACTTCAATCCAGTAACTTTGCACTCACGACAAAGGGATTGCAGTGTTACAATTATATATACTAGGGCATGCCCGTACTATATATATATCTAAAATTATATCCCCCCCCCTCTATTTACATGAAATGGTTTGGTCCATTCGCAAAGCCAAAGCGAACGGCTTGCGAGTACGGTGACAATCCCCCCCTCTATTTACATGAAATGGTTTGGTCCAAAGCGAACGGCTTGCGAGTACGGTGACAATCCCCCCCCCCCCCCCCCCCCTCTATTTACATGAAATGGTTTGGTCCAAAGCGAACGGCTTGCGAGTACGGTGACAATCCCCCCCCTCTATTTACATGAAATGGTTTGGTCCAAAGCGAACGGCTTGCGGAGTTTGGTAAAGAAATCGCCATAGCTCGGTAACTACTTCTCCGATTAATATGAAACCTTGAAAAGGCACATCCTCGGGTCCCCAGCAATATACCTGGCAAGTTTCAAGTATATCGGACCCGTGGTTGTCGAGAAACAGCGGTCACAGACAAACACACAGACATACACACAGACACACAGACATACACACAGACACACACACAGAGATTACTGGAATTATAGATAGATATATTATAAATTATTATTATTATTATTATCAATGTTACGCTATTATTATTATTACAAAAACGACATTAATAAATTAATAAACCTTGGCTAATTTGTCCGAAGCGGTCTGAAGGTGAGGCCTAAGGCATGAATTCTAAGGCCTATATATACACACAGTGTCATTGGAAGGCCCGTGAGGCCAATGCTTTCGATATTTGATGGTCATTTTAACAATTGTTTTGTTTGTGTTTCACACTAAACGGAAAACACAAAGGTAGGGCATGCATGGTGATTATGGATATGACAGGTTCGATGATGTGTTTGTCCTGAACTGCATAAAAATAAAAATGGCGGATATTGGAGTCTGTTGTTGACCTGAAAAGGACCAAATTCTGGTCTGACAAGTGCAACATGTCTTTCAATCTGGGCAAATTCTCGACTCTGGCTGTGTCTTTCTGAAAGGATAGTCTTGTACTTCCAACAATATACTTCCAAAATCAACAACTGGGGGAAGTTCAGTCCTCTTCGAGCTTCTAAGTCTCATCGTCATGACTTCTTTTGGGCAGAACATGTATCCAAGGTGACCTCAAATACCACCCGCAGACTGAACATTCTCTTGTCACACCAAGTCCTTGGCCAATCTGAAATGTACGACCTATAAGGCCTTTGTCCACAACTCAGTAGAATACTGCTCTTCCCCTATAGGTCGCAGCATTTGTGTGTGACCTATAATAGCTATATATTTGAATGCTACTCACCTCTCCCTCTCGCCTGGATTATGTGCAAACCAAAGCTCTTAACATCAATGGCATCTCCCAATAATAAGCTGAAGCTCAAGATATGTTGCTCTTCAAGTGCAGATAGGTTGATAGACTCCCTTTTTTTTAACAACCACCTTTATTCTGGTTTTGGTGCTTCGTCCTCCAACACTCCCCAATTCCTCAAAGATGTATGGGCCATTTGGGCAACTATCTTCTTGTTAAACTCCCAAAATCTAAATTTGCTGCTCACATCCACTCATTTGATCCTCTTCAAAATCTGATTTGCTGCTCACCGCCACTGAAACAATATACTTCCAAAAGTATAGCTCCTTTGATCCTCTTTTCTCCCACTCGTGGAACTGCATTTCTGAGGCAGTGCAATCCCACCTTTCCTCCAAAGCTTCAAGTGGGCCATGCAGAACCATATCATGTTATCATTGGAATCTTTACCTGTGATATTTTCTTGCCCCGATAACCCTCTATCTAATCTATCTTACAAAGTAACATGTTTTTCCCCACTGATTTATTTGACAATTCAATTCCTTCCTTGTTATGTTTACCTGTTGTCCCATTGTCTGTACGTTTTACCTTCTTCCCTCAGTCACATGCTCTTCCCTGAGGCTAGATTTTGAATAGGTGGAGGGGAGGGGGAGGGGAAACAATAATAAAGGAACACAAAGGAAGTTGTCTGTACATGTTGCACTTCTCACCGTGTTCGTGCTGGCAAGAGGGGACGCATAAGTGCTCCAGCAACACAACAGTGAAGCAGGATCCCGGAAAGTATCAAAAAGCTTCCACGCCAGCCAAACGAGTCAAATAGGAACTGGTTTAGTGGAGCTAGTGTGCTCAGGCCCACAGGGCTGCCAGCCATGGCTAGGCCATTGGCGAGAGGACGCCGTTTGAAGAAGTATTTCCCGATAATTGTGAGCGCCGGCTGCAGGTTGAATGCCAACCCCATGCCTAGGTGAAAACAAAGTGTCATCATCATGATCATAGATATGAATGACACAAAAGTTGTCTTACACTTTCATATTTATCCCTCAGTTTTATCCAATATACATTTCCTGGAGCAAAGTGGCACATTTTTATTGTATGTTCCTAAGAAATAGCTATATATTTGAAACAAGACCGGAAGTCTAACAGCGGCGTAGCTGGGCTCATAAAATATTATAAACCAGAAACACATATGATTAGCTTTTTAAACAGTCGTTAATGCTGCTTATAACATTAAACAAAGAAATTTGGACGAATACTGACATCCGTGAGGTAAGTTTTACTTAGAACTGAGCGAAGATGTACTGTAATCTATATACCCTACAAGGGTTGGGTAAATAACATGACCCTTCCTGCCACGAAAAAAGTGGCGTTTTTCGTAGCGGCCTTTTGAAACCTACCAATTAAGGTTTTGTTTTGAAAACCACCAATGAAACCCAATTCTCCTGCTGTTTAACACAAAACTGAAAGGGAGGAAGACCAGGGTGTGCTCATTTACCAACAAGCGAGATAGCGCTTGCCAAGCCAGCCGTTCCTTAATGGTTTTGAATGGAGTGCTTGTTCCAATGTTAAATTAAATCACTTGGTGATCTCTCCACAAGAAACTTGGTAAATGAACACACCCAATGTTCTTGAGACCCCGCCCATAGATCAACTGTAATCTATATACCCCAAAGATAAATGACCCTTCCTGCTGCCCCCGTAGTGAGCGGGTGAATGAAATGTTTGTCGGTAGAGTCAGCTGTCATAATGACGTCATAGACGTAATGACGTAGCGTGACGGCCAGACACAAAACTGTCACTACTTCAAAATATAGAAGATGATATATTTTAACCTCCAGTAACTTTGCAGTCACTACGAAGGGATTAGAGTTACGATTAGATTTACTATAATATTAACATTACGTTATCATTATTATGAAAATTATATTACTAAAAAAGAACCGAGGCTAATTCCTTACTTCCATGTTATTTGTACCGTACACCACTTATCATCGATTCATGAACCATATACCACTTCAATCTAGAAACTTTGCAATATCGACAATGGGATTGCAGTGTTCCGATTATATTTACTATATTATTAGTATTAACGCGATTATAATTATTACTAAAACAACACGACTGTATTAAGAAACCTGGGCTAATTTGTCCGAAGTGGCCTGGAGGTGAGGCACGAAGGCATGAATCCTCAGGCCTATAAATACTGTGTCGTTGAAAGATCCGTAACGTCTGTGCTTTTGATATTTGATGATCATTTTAACAATCAGTTTGTTTGTGTTTCACACGAAATGAAAAACGTAAAGGTAGAGCATGGCGATTGTGAAATATGACAGGTTCGACGATATGTTCGGCCTGAACGACATTTGAATCAAAATGCCGAAGTGCGGAGTCAGCCGTTGTACATCGTAATTACATCACCCTGTCATGTGACCAGATCCGCAGCTCTGATTGGTATACATTTGAGGAGACATAATACATACATACATACATACATACACTGTTCTAGACTGCTTTGCCCTATGGGCTACGCCATAAAAAGAAATTCTCTGTGACAGGTAAAGCCTTGGAGATTTGAATGATGAAACATTACAATGTGCCAACACTAATTAAAATCGTGGAACTCTATCTTAAATATGGCTCAGTTGTTGCAACTCAGAGCATTCAGAAGGGAATTTCGATGCAGAGATACCTGGTGTCGTAACACCATTCTCTCCTTCATTAAAAACTTTTGTGAAGGTAGGGTTTGTCCATGCATGCTTAAAAATGTTGTAGTGAGTTCATAAATTGTAATGGACAGCATTCAAAAGATGTGATTAATGATAAAAAAAAAGTAGATCTGTAATAATGTGACAATGTCACATGCTTGTACTTAACTTAAATATAATAAAACATGTGTTTTCTTTGTTCAGTTTTGTTTTATTACAAAAATAAATGTGTCATATATATATATATATACAGTCACATGAAAAATTAAGTACACCCCATGTAAAGTTCAGACTTTTTCAACATATTTCAACATACAGCTATTTGATCTTCATTTCAACAATATTGATAGATAAAGGTGATATAATATAACAAATATCATGAAACATTTATATTTTGTAGTCCATTGTATAATTTAAATAAACATAAATGCAAATTTCGCATGTGGAAAAAGTAAGTACACCCCTTCATTAATCACTACTTCAAATACCTAAAATTAGAATCAAGTGCACCAGCTCAGGTGCAAATGATTAGAACATCGTGAGAAAGGATCTTGGAGGAACCTGTCTTATTTAAACCTCAGACATTTAGTTTGGTTTGATCTTTGTTGTTGAAGTGTGGGGCATCACCATGCCTAGATCAAAAGAGCTCTCTGAGGCCTTCAGAAAGAAGGTTATAGATGCCTACGAGTCTGGGAAGGGATTTAAAAAGATCTCCAAACAATTTGAAATCAATCATTCGACTGTCCGGAAGATCATCTACAGGTGGAGAAGATTCCAAACAACTGCCAACTTGTTCAGGCCAGGCCGCCCCAGCAAGTTCAGCCCGAGAGCAGACCGCAAGATGCTGAAAGAAGTCTCGAAGAACCCCAGAATGTCTATATATATACACAAAGAATTAAGTTAAGCACCCCCCCCCCCCCCCCCGTTTTTTTACAACCTCGCACATTACAAGTTTGTTGTCGTCAAAACAGTGTAATATACCCATGATATTGCTATATTTTCTGGAGAAGTGATATTATGGTCACATAAAAACATAACAATCATGCCGTTTTCAATATTTTATTCTGAATAATTTAAGGTGAAATTTTTCGGGAATTTTAGGCATATTTTCACCTCAATTTAAGTATGGAGCTATAGGTCCATCACGGACAGTGTGGATGACGTTTATGTTTTCTAACGTACAGTCATTGTTCTGAGAAGACCTCTAGCGATCTTTGCGTCAATAACGTGTGTAGGACCCACGTGATCGGATCACTGACTCAACCAATCACTTTTTTTCACTTTGATCACTCACTTTCATCAATGGATAATTGCTAATGTCATACCAATCATTATTTGATCTCACATACCTTAGAATATATGCCAATGTATACATATACACAAAGAATATATATTAGGGGGTGCTTACCTTAATTCGTTGTGTAGGGGTGCTTAACTTAATTCTTTGTGTATATATATATCTATATACAGACTTGGCATTTAATATGGAATATATATTTTTTCTTGACTTGGATTTACTTTCTTAACACAGTATATCAATCTGGTGAGTTTCTTTTGCACTTTGGTGATTTATTTGTAAAAAGAACCATGTCACTGATTGTCTGTCGCAGCAAGAAGTCAACAACAGGATTATATCACAGGTGGCGTGGCAAAATGTACGGGCAGGTGCATTTCATGATTGGCTTCACAGTCGGGTATACAAGGGTTGTTGCGTTCTGTATTGGTGGAAAACAACTGCTGCATGTCTCCAAAAGTTATTGCCGCTTCCTCTGGAGATGGTCCGTCAACTCGACAATGCTGTTTGTCATGGAGTGGTGGCTTTACGAAATTACGGCATGAAACAGCGTGCTATTGCTCGGCAGTATGGCATCACTCAAGGTCAGGTGTCAAAGATCCTGAAACGAAATGCTCAGAGGGGTGTCCCTACTCCAATACCGAGGCCAGGACGTCCCCGCAGAACCACAAGGAGGGATGATCGCCAGCTGCACCGGTTAGTCCGCAATGGCCGTACCAAGTCAGCTAATCGGCTTAGGGATGAGTGGCAGCAACTGACAAATGTGCCTGTATCCAGAAGGCGAGTCAACCAACGACTTGTTCAAGCAGGCTATCGTGCCAGGCGTCCCCTGAGAAAGCCACGCCTGACCAGACGACACCGCCAGCGCCGATTGCAGTGGGCCAGAGAGCACCGTCAATGGCAGCCAGGACACTGGAATCACGTGATCTTCAGTGACGAGTCTAGATTTCTGGTCTATCGTCAAGATGGCCGCGTCCGAGTGCACAGACAAGTACATGAAGCCTACAACAAAGATTGTATAGTGCCAAGAGTCCAAGCTGGAGGTGGTGGGGTGACCGTTTGGGCTGCTTTTCATGCAGGGGGGAAAACTGACCTGGTTGGTCTGAATGGAAACCTGAACCAGTTCAAGTACAGGGCCATTCTGGAAGAAACATTGCTTCCATTTGCTCGTGCAGCCTTTCAAGGAAACTTTGTCTTCCAAGATGACAATGCACGCTTCATCGTGCTCGCATGATCCAACACTTTCTTGCTGACCGTGGTGTAGAGCATATGGAGTGGCCTGCCATGTCCCCGGATATGAATCCGATAGAGAACTTGTGGGCAGAATTAACGCGTCAAATCGACCACTTGGACCAGCAGCCGACCTCTGTGCGTGAATTGCAGCAGGTATTGTCACTGCATGGCAAGCGATTCCTGTCCAAACCTTGGCAAATCTCGTGAACAGCATGCCTCAACGTGTACGCGCTCTCCTGAATGCTCGTGGGGGTTACACGAAGTACTGAACTGTAATTTTACTGTCCGTAATCCCAGTCATAATTTAACTTTTGTTTTTGTTTAAAAAATTTTTTGGCTAATGTGCAAAATAAAGAGATACTTCTGGAAAACGTACAGAAGTTTAACACAGTACTGTCCATGAATTGAGTTCGATATCAGTTTACATCACTTTCAAGGATCAATTTATTTGTTTCGAAATGTCAAATGTGGTTTTTGTTTCTTTTAAAGGTCACATTAACAAAATCTAGAATAATTTCAACATAATTCCAATGAACTTTTGGTTCTAAGACATCTTGAAAAGCAAGGTCACCGCCACAAAAAAATATTCCATATTAAATGCCAAGTCTGTATATATATGTATGTATATATATATATATATATATATATATATTGTTACGCAACTGTGATTAACACCACAGTTACAGATGGCCGATTTGCGAGACTTTAACTCCCGAGGCGAAAACTCAATGGCGGATTCCAAACGCAACACAAAGTTAAACGCGCGGAATGGCGGACACGGCGAAGCTCCCCCTCCGCCGCCTTATCTATTAAAATCAAACACCCAGGAAACTGCGTTCAGATATATACAGAAAATAATATAAGGATTTATTATGGAAAAGTAAAGCCAGTGAAAAAGCCCGCCGGTAAATCTAATATCCTAGATCGGGACGTCCCCACACGACTGACAACAAACACAAAACGAGGGAGATGAATTACGAAAAGAATACGTCACGTCGTTCAAAAAGTACGCGGATGCGGCTTATCTGTTTTTCGTCGTCTTTGTGGCGGCCGTCCAACACCGCTCCTTTCGGCCCCGATGTACCCACGAGGCCTCGCTCCAAGTTCCACAAGCCCCGATCGCACACCACGAGGTCCCTCGCTCCAAGTTCCACAAGGCCTCGCTCCAAGCACCACGCGTCCGACGCAGGCCAGCGCGGGCACAAACTCCACTTGACCAGGGACAGGAAGGACTCCTTTGATAGCCACTCGACTCGACTCTCTGCGGGAGTGCTGGCAGCCCAGTGCTAACTGTTCAGTGCCAACTGTTCAGTGCCAACTGTTCAACGAACTGCTCCCACGAAATGCTGCCTCTGCTGAGTCCTGTGTGCCCTATGTGCTCGGTGTGCCACTGTTCAACGAACTGCCTCAACTCAGTGCCAACTGCCAACAAACTCTCTCTCTGCGAACTGCTGTAATGGCGTCCGACCGTCGCTAATATTGGTGGCCGATGACGTCACATTGGCGCACTCCTCAGCCAATCAAAAGCCTCCCAACTCACCGGTCACGCCCAGGTCACGCCCTCTGCGGCATGCTACTCCTGACATCTCCCGTCCGCGACCCCGCGGTCCTTGTGTAACACGTGCCAGGCGAGGCCCGTAGGCCCTGGAGGTGTAAACGGTGGCGGTGTATTGTGGCGGTGTTTTTGGCCTGGTTTCCTGCCCATTTATTACGAAGTCAATGTCAGGGAAAGGAATTATTTAATGTTGCGCTAAGGACCTAACTAATGTTTATGTGGTTTGCAGTGCCATAATGGACAAAGGTTTGACTACCAGGTGAGACTCACAGGGGCGTTACCTTTAATCCCTCACTATTTAACACTCGAACCTCCAGGTAGGTCCACAATCATACATCTTACCCCGACAAACGCCTAAACATCAAGAACTTATTACATGTAGAGTCCCTGTCACGACAGCCGAATACCTACCTATTCAGATCTACCTAGCTCTAGATGTTGCTCTACCAAATTCATAACACAGCCCCCCCCCCTGGAACCGTAGCTCCTGCAAGGTTCACCGCAGGCGCTACCATTCCAGCCTTAACACTTACTGTCACACACTTAATTAACCTATGAAATAAATCAGGAAGGGCTGTGGGAAGTGAGTCGGACTACCTACCTACACTTCCTTAACATGCTGAACCCCTTAACCATCATGCAAGTATGTACATTGTCTTCGTTGTTCCTGTGGAGGGAGGAAACAAACAACACACAACACTAACTTAACCACAAAACTTGACCATCTTTCCAAAACTCAAAACTCTAACCTTTGTACATACCCCAGTCTACAGACCGCGTCCCCCGGTGGATGCCACAAGACTCAACCTTACCTGCGGGGCCATCCCCAATGCATCCCCCTAAATTTCCACGGGCCCTGTCCAGATGTTACAGGTGAGTGACACGGCTCGGTGGATTTCGCCCACATTCATGCAACACAGACCCCTTAACCACTCATTCTCATTCCATAGGTCATCAAGGCATTTCAAAAATCAACAAAGCACTTATTTCAATACACCCCCTGCAGGACCATGGCATTGATGTCATTCACGTGTGTGTGCATTCCTCAACTAGGCAGCGGGGAGGTACCGCACAAAAAGATGGTGGGGCGCATCAGGCTGTGGTGCCCGCAGTCCCAAAAACAAGTCAACCGACTTACAAGTTCATTGCCCCCCCCCCCCTTTACCTCTTGGCCCCGTGACAGCCCAACAGCCCCTTTCCGCCGTTACCTCGCCGGTGAGGGTCTCCACACACACCAGGCTCCTTTGCCTCCTGCTTTCGCGCAGCAACACGGGTCACCGGGGGACTTCCTCACCCCGCGGCGCCCAACCAGACCCTCCACCGACGAGCTCCAATTTCCAGTTACCACCGGCTGCCAGGGGTAATTGCCGCAGAGGGGGGCCCGCAGGCATCGCTCCTCAGAGCTTGCTCTGTACCTGCGGACACACACACCTTCCCCACCCACAAGACCCCAAAACACACTTCCTCCCCCGCTGCCATTCAATTCTCCACACAACTCAGCACAATTTAGTACAATTCTTGGTGTAAAAGGTGTTACAAGGCTTGCCATGGCCTGCCACATGTGAAATCCCCCCCAGTTCACATTTAAACCATCACACATTTCCAAAAGCACAAGTATCGCCCCTCATTATCTCCAATAATCATCACTCACTCTCCAGGTTCCACTCTCACGACCACATCAAAACACCTAACCACAATACAAAAACATACGCCACCCACAAGACACTGTGGCTCCCATTCCATCCCCTCACCGGCCATGTCATCACTCTCACCCGCCTCCCAACTCCAATTTACATGTCCCCAATTTCCAAAGCAAGTCCTGAAGCCTGGGACAGTACTCCTCAAAACACTCACCTCAAGTGCAGGTAGTTGCAGGTTGGTCAGGTTCAAGAGTGTCATCCACCCATACAATTCCCAAAATTTCACATTGGGCCTACCAAATACTTCCAAATTTCTCTTTTGTTCCCACTACACTGGCAGGTATGTGGATCCGCATCCAACGGTGATCATCGCTACACAACTACCTATGGCCACGACAGCTCTGCACCTCTACCGTGCAAGGGTCACCGGGACAAGGTGAGCAGTCAAAACGCCAACATGGCCCATGAGTGTCCATAAGGGTGCGACCCACCATCCATCCTTCGGCCCCCCTGCGAGGAACACAGCTGCAGCAGCCCCAGCTGGCCAATGTGGTGAGCACTTGCTGCCACAACACACACTACCGCACACACAACCTCGGCCCTGGGGGGCACGGTCGCAGTGCATGGCATCCCTACAGCCACGTCCCCTGCACCTCCCCATCATCCCCCAGTCCGACTACAGAACTGCAGCCCCCCAGTGCTCACCCACACTTGACCACACCAAGGTCCAGTCAACAGCCATGCTCCACCAGGAGACTCACCCAGAAGACATGGTCCACACACCTCGGACATGCACAGCACCACGTTGACCCTCAGGCTACACAACTACATCCCCATAACCCCGCGTCCCAAATATCAGCACAGTTGCCCCCGCAACCAGTTGAAGCTGTGTCCTGCTACCTTATTAATTTTATCACAGCCTCCAACACTTTGGTCTACACACCTGGATCAATAATGGCGTCACTGTACAGTGTCCACCATGACATTTCAAAATCCACCCTTAAATTTGCATCTAACCCACAGATTACCCATGCCAAACATTTGTCACCTTTTACTAACCTCACCAAAGAAGGATGCTTTGCCATACACATGCCAGCCGAGCATGGCCCATATGCTCGGCTCGTTACACATCTCCCGATTCACATCCCCATGGCTCTCTTCCCAACCCGAGAGTCCATAAATCATAACGGAGCATCTGTGGAAGGTCACTCACACCATCACGTTCCACAGATGCCCCAATGGTTGTCCGGCAGGCTATCTCCATCCCTGTCCATTCGGTTTGACCCGCGTCCATCGACCAACACGGCATGGCAGGTCATCACATGCCAGTTGTCCCAAAGTCTCTGGAGGAGAATGCCAGGCCGCATGCCCGGGTGGTCACCACATCAGTCCCAAGTTGGCCGTCCGCAGTGCCACCACCAAAGCGCGACCCACAACACCTCCCCCTAGTGGTCCTCAATATTTGCCATCCCAGGCTTGAGAAACCACCTCGGACCTCCCTGGAGGTCTTAACCCCCACCAGGGTCCGGTGACCCTGCCGGCCCGAGTCGCCGGCTCGGACGGCGCCCCGACGGACAAGGGACGCCACACTCCACCAGACCCCCTGTGGGACCCAGGCCGTACCTCGACACCCAAGGCTGGACCCCACGTCCAAATCTCGCCATCACAGCCCCCCAGCTGGCTGGCATACCCAAATTTTGAAAGAGGCAACTTTTGCCCGAGGCCATCACCCATGACCTCTCCATGTCCAGATCCCGCAGCCCGGGGACCAATCCAAACCATGGCTGCTCCAAATCAAGTTCCCATTGTTAGTTTATTTTAAATTTTATTTTACAAATTTTCATTCCCACTGCCAAACCGCAGCTGCAGGGAACAACCTCTACCACCGGTTGTTCTGCCCCTCCCTGCAGTTGATCCAAATTCCCTACAGGGACCAAATCTCCAGAAGCTCTATCTCCCGATCCTCCAAGATCCAAATCCAGCCCGGAGCCAACACACTCCCCCAACTGGTTGTCCAATTTTGGAGCCTCTGTTTCCAAATAGCAGTGTACAGTGAGCGTCCCCTCGGTCATTCCAACCACCTCCTCGGACCAACTCACCTCATCACCCAGGCTCCTTTGGGCCTGAACCAGCTCTACCTCCATGGGACTGTCACAGGTCTCCAGCCGCTGGATCAAATCATCCTCATCATCATCATCATTACAAATCATTCCTGGCCCCGCCAGGCTTTGATCAATATCCCCAATAAATACCCGGTCCGGCTCTATCGCATGGACCCCCAAAAACTCTACCCCCTCTTGCTCCGCACCACCGCCCTGGTGCTGCACAATTCCAAATTCATCCCCCGGTTGGGGTGTTGTGACATCCACACAGTCCCGATAAACAACCAGGCCAGAATGTGGGAAACATTCCCCTTTCAATCCATTAATTTGGTCACTCATATCCTTCAGTCCTTCCCTCCATTCCTTCCCCTGCGACTCCATTTTATTTTCCATCCCGTCAATTTGTTCCTCCAATCGATCACTCATTCCCTTCATTCCTTCCCTACATTCCTTCCCCTGGGACTCCATTTTTCTTTCCATTCCTTCAATTTTGTCATTCAATTCCCGACTGGCTCGCTCACTGTTCTTTTCCATCCCTTCCATTTTTCGAAGCAATTGACCCAACATCTGGTCGGTTGTCGGGGCCGTTCCTACTACTCCCGACTCCCCGGTGGGGGAGGGGGATAAGTTGGTGCTCGGGACGAGGGAGGTTCCAAGGCTCACCTCTACATCAAATTCCCCTATTTCCGGCTCACTCCCAACGCTGACGGAGGCCTCGCTGCGTACTTCCATCTCATCAATTTCCGACATCCGCTTTCCGGAAGATTGTTTCCCGCGCGCGTATTTATTTTAATAATTCCTGAAACAATTTAAATTTGACGAAGACGCGATATCGCGCTCCGTTTGCCCGATTGATTATTAAATTTCTCCGCCTCGACTATAAAAATCTTGCGTTCGAACGTCGGGCGCAATGTACGCCCGACCGTGTCGATGTCTCGCCGCGGACAAAAAAAACATTTGTCCAACGGATTCGGATCCTACACTCCTGACACCACTTGTTACGCAACTGTGATTAACACCACAGTTACGGATGGCCGATTTGCGAGACTTTAACTCCCGAGGCGAAAACTCAATGGCGGATTCCAAACGCAACACAAAGTTAAACGCGCGGAATGGCGGACACGGCGAAGCTCCCCCTCCGCCGCCTTATCTATTAAAATCAAACACCCAGGAAACTGCGTTCAGATATATACAGAAAATAATATAAGGATTTATTATGGAAAAGTAAAGCCAGTGAAAAAGCCCGCCGGTAAATCTAATATCCTAGATCGGGACGTCCCCACACGACTGACAACAAACACAAAACGAGGGAGATGAATTACGAAAAGAATACGTCACGTCGTTCAAAAAGTACGCGGATGCGGCTTATCTGTTTTTCGTTGTCTTTGTGGCGGCCGTCCAACACCGCTCCTTTCAGCCCCGATGTACCCACGAGGCCTCGCTCCAAGTTCCACAAGCCCCGATCGCACACCACGAGGTCCCTCGCTCCAAGTTCCACAAGGCCTCGCTCCAAGCACCACGCGTCCGACGCAGGCCAGCGCGGGCACAAACTCCACTTGACCAGGGACAGGAAGGACTCCTTTGATAGCCACTCGACTCGACTCTCTGCGGGAGTGCTGGCAGCCCAGTGCCAACTGTTCAGTGCCAACTGTTCAGTGCCAACTGTTCAACGAACTGCTCCCACGAAATGCTGCCTCTGCTGAGTCCTGTGTGCCCTGTGTGCTCGGTGTGCCACTGTTCAACGAACTGCCTCAACTCAGTGCCAACTGCCAACAAACTCTCTCTCTGCGAACTGCTGTAATGGCGTCCGACCGTCGCTAATATTGGTGGCCGATGACGTCACATTGGCGCACTCCTCAGCCAATCAAAAGCCTCCCAACTCACCGGTCACGCCCAGGTCACGCCCTCTGCGGCATGCTACTCCTGACATCTCCCGTCCGCGACCCCGCGGTCCTTGTGTAACACGTGCCAGGCGAGGCCCGTAGGCCCTGGAGGTGTAAACGGTGGCGGTGTATTGTGGCGGTGTTTTTGGCCTGGTTTCCTGCCCATTTATTACGAAGTCAATGTCAGGGAAAGGAATTATTTAATGTTGCGCTAAGGACCTAACTAATGTTTATGTGGTTTGCAGTGCCATAATGGACAAAGGTTTGACTACCAGGTGAGACTCACAGGGGCGTTACCTTTAATCCCTCACTATTTAACACTCGAACCTCCAGGTAGGTCCACAATCATACATCTTACCCCGACAAACGCCTAAACATCAAGAACTTATTACATGTAGAGTCCCTGTCACGACAGCCGAATACCTACCTATTCAGATCTACCTAGCTCTAGATGTTGCTCTACCAAATTCATAACAATATATATATATATATATATATATATATATATATATATATATATATATATATATATATATATATATATATATATATATATATATATAAATATATATATATATATATACATATATATATATATACACATATACATATATACATATATATATATATACATATACATATATACATACATATATATATACATATACATATATACATACATATATATATATACATACATACATACATATATACATACCATACATACATATAGTCATATATACATACATACATATGTAATGTATACATACATAAGTAATACATACGTAATACGTTATACATACATACGTAATACATACATACGTAATACATACATACATAAGTAAGTATATAGTAAGTAAGTAAGTATACGTATAGTAAGTAAGAGTATGTGGAAACCAGAACATCACACCCATATGTGCTCATCGAACATCTCATTCCAAAATCATGGGCATTAATATGGAGTTGGTCCACCCCTTTGCTGCTATAACAGCCTCCACTCTTCTGGGAAGGCTTTCCACTAGATGTTGAAACATTGCTGTGGGGATTTGCTTCCAATCAGCCACAAGAGCATTAGTGAGGTCGGGCACAGATGTTGGGCGATTAGGCCTGGCTCGCAGTCGGCGTTCCAATTCCTCCCAAAGGTGTTCGATGGTGTTGAGGCCAGAGCTCTGTGTAGGCCAGTCAAGTTCTTCCACACTGATCTCGACAAATCATTTCGAGTGGACTTCACTTTGTGCATGGGGGCATTGTCATGCTGAAACAGGAAAGTGCATTCCCCAAACTGTTGCCACAAAGTTGGAAGCAAACAATCATCTAGAATGTCATTGTATGCTGTAGCGTTAAGATTTCCCTTCACTGGAACTAAGGGGCCAAGACCGAACCATGAAAAACAGCCCCAGACCATTATTCCTCCTCCACCAAACTTTAACGTTGGCACTATGCATTCGGGCAAGTGGCGTTCTCCTGGCATCCACCAAACCCAGATTTGTCCGTCGGACTGACAGATGGTGAAGCGTGATTCATAACTCCAGAGAATGCGTTTCCATTGCTGCAGAGTCCAAGCGGCGAGCTTTACACCACTCCAACCGACGCTTGGCATTGCGCATGGTGATCTTAGGCTTGTGTGCAGCTGCTCAGCCATGGAAACCCATTTCATGAAGCTCCCGAAGAACAGTTGTTATGCTGACATTGCTTCCAGAGGCAGTTTGGAACTCGCTAGTGAGTGTTGCAACCGAGGACCGATGATTTTTACTCGCTACGTGCTTCAGCACTTGGTGGTCCCGTTCTGTGAGCTTGTGTGGCCTACCACTTTGCGGCTGAGCTGTTGTTGCTCCTACACGTTTCAACTTACAATAACAGCAGGGCAGAAATTTAACGAACTAACTTGTTGGAAAGGTGGCATCCTATGATGGTGCCACATTGAAAGTGACTGAGCTCTTCAGTATGGCCCATTCTACTGCCAATGTTTGTCTATGGAGATTGCATGGCTGTGTGCTTGATTATATATACCTGTCACCAATGGGTGTGGCTGAAACAGCCGAATCCACTAATTAGAAGGGGTGTCCACGTACTTTTGGCGATGTAGTGTATGTATGCATGATATGAATATTCCTGAGATTAATTTCAAGGCAAACAATTTAAGTTAAATTATTGAGAGTTAATTTGACAACATACTTCAGTCTTCCTGCATCTTAAAATCATTACTCGGGTCCCTTAAATTCACAGAACTGACAAATGAGGATAGAAAGCAAAGCAAATCTTCTGTTAATAGTTTCCACAGCAATGAGTCTTCACATTGAAATTGAGCAAAGAATGAAGGAAGCTAATCTTAAACAACTCTGAAGAACACCAAATTTTAATTAACTAAGAATTCCTTCAACTCGAACAATCTCCTTGGTTATATACTGATGTATACAGTATAGTACTTAATAGAGTTTCCTGATTTTTGACACAAACCTACTCTCATGTGCAAACTGAGCCCTCACTGTCTCTTTCATAATTGTTTCATGGAACTTCCTCTGACAGAGGAACCTTGGTTGAAACCATGACACTACATGATGCATGTTCTTTTTCTTTCAACTTTCTTACTTTCAGGTCTCAGCTTGTGCGATATGCCATACACAAGCTTTTGCCCAAGATAGGCTTCACCTTGGCTGAACATCTGAACATATGTTATGCCGTTAGACAATGGCTCACACTCAAACTTTTGGGAATGTATCATCCAAGATGCTCCCTATGATGTTGAAAGTACTCTCCACAATGGGGCCATGAAAACAAGAGAGTATGGCTTTGACAACACAAGTGAGAAATGGCAATCTCCCACTTCCCCTCTCTCCCCCCCCCCCCCCCCCCCCCCCCTTTAGCCCACCACAGATCCAGCTTTAAACTTGGCAGGCAAGCTGTCATCGATGCTCCATATCTCCAATGCTCCAATGGTTGTGCCATGGATCAAGTCATCAATGTCTCATCCTTGATCAAGTTGAGTGGCCAATGGCGGAAGTTTGTTCAGGTAATAACGACTGTGTGATCTCATGCTACCGCTACCTCACAACAGGATCAAGGGCTGACATGGCTTTGAGTAGATTATTGATGAGCAGCATCTTTGACAAGAAGATGATACTGCATCAGATGTAAGCTTCTTTCGATTTCTCCATGAATGTTGTGACTGTCTTGTCTTTGCTGTAGCTGGTCAAGATGCCCCTTGCCTGACTTCCAGTGAAGGCATTTCCCCAGGGAAGATGATTGCTGGTGTCTGATACTTGTAGGTTAATCAGTTTCTTTGGCATCTGTCGCTGCCTTTCAAAACCTGACGTAGTTACTATGAAGCTTTGGCCAGCTTTTTCTGCTCATAATGTAGCTTGTCGGCTTTGCTTTCCTTTGATTGAAACAATGACATATTCTTTCAGATAATGAAGTACTGTTGTGTGTGCATGATCTGCATGCTGAGATAAGTTTTGGTTCTCTGGTATAAGACTTACTCCAGTATCTGTCTTTTGCTTTCTTTTCCTTCGCTGGTCATCATATTTTGAAGGATTCCTTGACATTTTCAATTTTTTTTTGTATACTAGTTGAGGATCGTAAAAGAGCTAACACATAGAACATATCATAAAGGGAGCGGGAGACAGGAGGGAGGGAGAGAGAAACACAATAGCAGTAGGGAACAGGGACATCAGGAGATCTGTAGAAGAGAGAGGGCTGGTGCAGGGTACATGGGATAAACAAGATTGACACTACAGGGGATTTCAGGAAAGAGAACAGGGAATTTTAAGGAGGTGGGTTTGGGGTGGATTAACAGGGGTAGAACAGATCAAGGTTTTGGATGGGGGAAGATATGAGATGGTAGTGAACAGCTGTTTGGGAGTCCTGGAAGGAGGAGTGGGATTAAAGAGAGTGTGGGAGTTTGTTCCAGAGGTGGGAGAAAAAAAAGAGTGAAAGAGTGAAGGTGCGCAGAGAGTCTTGATTTTGGCAGTTTCACCAGAAGAGGGTTACTGGCAGACCTTTTGCGTCCTGCAGGAATATTTGGGGAATATTGACCTTCTGTACTCTTGCCTCATATTCCTCTTTTGATCTCAAATCCAAATTTCTTGAGTATGTAGCAATAATAACACATTTGACTTCACTGTTACAATACTTAATTATGGAGGACACTGTATAAGAATAATTACATTAATGAACAGGATTATAAAGAATTAAATTGATATATGCGGGAAAATTACACATCCAGACCAGGAATCGAACCCAGATCCTCTAGTGAACTGTACCAGTGCTCTGCCATCTGAGCTATGAGAATCAATAAGTTAAACAGGGTGGATGTGTGGTCAGGAACCTGCTGTTGTCCAGAACCGTTGCAGCATGTGCAGGTGCGGCACACAGTTCATGATCACCATTTCAGTTATGAGGTGCTAGATGTACGTACTCTCTCACGAGACGACCTGCCAGCACATCTCTTGAAGAGAATCCTCTCCACACAATGGTTTCCAAATGGTGCTAATGAGTTAGTATGACCATTCTGCCCGTGTACTAGAATGTATACATTTTAATTATGGCCACCAACCTTTGCCTCTGGGCCAAGGTGTATGCGTGTTCGCTTTGCTTGGCCATATCCCTTGGTCTTAGGGTGAAAGTACAGTGCTTTTCTGCATCTGATTTTTTTTTTTTTTACTTTTTTTTTTTTCCATAAAACACACCTCTCAAACCCAGTAATAATGACCAGTAGTCCCCGAATCAAACACGTTTATGGTAGGATCATGCATTTTGGGCTTGACGGCTGTGTTTAATATGACAATAAGCTTTGGGCTCAAAGGTCAAGGTGCATGTGTACTAAGCTTCATTTGGTGTGCTTTGATATTTGGGTCAAAATGCATGCGTTTAGCTTTGTTGTTTGTTTTCTATCAACAAAAACAAACAAACGCTCAACAGAGATTATGGTGAGAAAAGCATCCATGGATCAAGTCCTTTCCAAAAATAATAAATCCTGAATAGGGGGAAACTCATTCTTCTCACTCCTGTAAAGAAAATATAGGGGCAATACCCCTGGCACTCACCTGGTAGAATAAACAGTACACTGCACTGACTAAAGGTATTTTAAACAAATTTCAATGCTTGCTCGAAGACAAGGCAGCATGTCGAATCATACTAACATAATCATGAAGCCTTAAGCAAACAAACAAAAAAATACCTATTTTGGGAGGCAACTCCCCTCCCCCCACGCCCCATGTACCTCCTCAGACCCCAATTTTTCCAATGCCTTGAATAAACATTGGTACATCTCGGATGATGAAGGTTGTGGTGAAGTTTCATCAAAATTGTGTGTGTAGGTT
The DNA here is from genome assembly GCF_964187855.1 of Myxine glutinosa. NCBI lineage: Eukaryota > Metazoa > Chordata > Myxini > Myxiniformes > Myxinidae > Myxine > Myxine glutinosa. The sequence continues at coordinate 91,270,998 of NC_136264.1, read as the reverse complement.
CTGAGAAAAAAAAGCAAATACCTATTTTGGGGGGAAAGCCACCAACATAAACCACCTTTGACCCAGATTTTTTAAATGCCAGGAACAAACTTTGGTGCAACACGGGTCATGAAGGTTGTGGTTAAGTTTCATCTGAATTGCGTGTGTAGTTTCTGAGAAGAAAGCAAACGCCGACTTTGGGGGGCAACCCCCCCACCTCCCATAGATCCCCAAAGGGGCAGATTTTTTTTAATGCCGTGAACAAATTTTGGTACATCACGGGTGGTGAAGGATGTGGTGAAGTTTCATCTGAATTGCGTGTGTAGTTTCTGAGAAGAAAGCAAACGCCGACTTTGGGGGCCAACCCCCCCACCTCCAATAGATCCCCAAAGGGGCAGATTTTTTTTAATGCCGTGAACAAATTTTGGTACATCACGGGTGGTGAAGGATGTGGTGAAGTTTCAGAGAAGAAAGCAAATATCTATTTTGGGGGGTCAAACCTGGACCCACTTTGATCCTCCCCCCCCCCCCCCCCCATAGATACCCGAAGGGGCAGATTTTTTTTTAATGCTGTGAACAATCTTTGGTACAACACTGGTGATGAATGATCGTTTTAAGGCCATTTTCCCCGCTAGAGCGGGGGTTAGCCTTGCGGGCCCCATGACAATCATGGTTCCCTGTTTGAGGCAATGTTTTTATGGCCGGATGCCCTTCCTGACGCCAACCCTTGGTCGCCTCCATTCACCCTAACAACTCGGTTCCTCCATTCGCCTCTTACGATGCGCAGGGATGCGGTGTACCTATTCTAAATCGGGGTACACACCGTGATCATTCATCCCAGCAAGCTGGTACTCAATTTGCCGACCTCGGAAGGATGACAGGCTGAGTCAACCCCCCTGGCGTTAATTCAGTGATCGACCGGGATTCAAACCCAGGATCCTAGGATCCCAAGCCGGCACCCTAACAGCTAAGCCAACACTGGTGATGAAGGTTGTAAATTTTCATCGAAATAGTAGTTGTTGCAGAGGAAAAAGAAAATTCCTATTTTGGGGGGGGGGGGGGGGGGGGTGGGTCAAACCTGGATCCACCTTGACCCCCGGTAGACCCCGACTTTTTTAATGCCATGAACAAGCTTGTCACAACACAACAAATATCATTTGTGCCAAGTTTGGTCACAATCCCTTCAGCAGTTTCGGAGAAGAAGTTGTAAGTGTTTACGGACTGACGACGCACCATCGCATAAGCTCCTTTGAACTTAGTTCCAGGTGAGCTTTAAAAAAAAAAAAAAAAAAAAAAAAAGGGGGGGGGGGGGTGGTGGATTGGTGATTCACCAAAAAAGGAGGATTGTAATAAATTTTGATCACACACAACAAATGGCAAAACTAACTTTTTGCTGAAGCTTTTCCAGGAAGTTAAGCTCAATTCCATTTAAATTATCACACAGACACACTTGTATGTGAAAAAGGTTTCCAGTAAAATTTGTTCCTTTGGAGTTTAACAAAGTAGTTGAAATTCTCCTCATTCATTCTCCTTTTCGAAGCTAAAGAAATACAAAATGATGATCATGAATTTTTTCACAGAGATTGTTCTGCACTTGGGAGCAAATGTCAATATCTTTGCAAACTTGGATTTCACATTTATTTCGAAAGTGTTGTTGAAAAATGGGCTTGGTGCTCAGATAGTGTGAATAAACTTGAAAAACAATCACCTCCAATTACTCCGATGCAGAAGTAAAGCTGCAATATGCTTGTGCAGAAGGATGCCAAGAACATTCCACTGCTAGCCATCACTCCCCCAATGATAACCACGGGTCTGCTGCCATAGGTGTTCACAAGTACACTGCTGATTATACCTGTTAAACACAAGTAAATAAGTCAAACATTCCACCATTATGTGCACGCACGAGTAGTGTGAAGTTTATTGGGTTTGGACAGTGGGTTATTATTCCCAAAGTGGGTCAATGTGGGTGGGGTCAATAACAATCTGGAAGAATAAGAGGAATGAGAAGAACACGAACCAAGTTGAACATAAGTTTAGTTGAATATTAAAACGTCAATGTTAGAAACCTACATCGATTGCTACGAACAATCAATCCAACATTGTTCATCGGAAAATGTACCGCCTGACAATTTGTTCAGGGTGCCTTTGCTCAGCGTTTAAATCCTCACTGAACTTTGAAAGCTGAATAAGTTGCTTCCTGGCTGTGACAGTTTTAACTGTTGGTCTTTCTTTTTTCATAGGAAAAAAAGTCATAAAATCGGATTCCAAGTGAACTCCACACCCTGGTATTCATTCAGTCAGGATAATAAAACAGGTTTTTTTTGGAACAAGTGGTTATGCCCATACAAATCCACAGTGTTCTTCTTGTTCTTTATTGGTATCAAAAGAAGAACCAGTCAACAACAACCCAAAATACACGCACAATAAGAAATCAGTCGATAGTAAACTCAAAATGTTGGCACAACATGAAACATTTTTTTCACACTTTGTGCCACAGCTTTAAGAGATCATGAGCAGTGCAGTTATAGGCAAACCCATCAGCAATGGACATTAATTGTCTCGAGTTCCTTTTATAACACGATCATTCTACACTGCTATTTAATTTTAAGTTTTTCCCGTTATGTGTGTGTGTCGTTGGTCGTTATCTCCATAATTTGAGTTTTAGAAGGTGGAACAGAGTCCGCACAGGACTCGAAGTACGGGGGAGGTTGGTGACACCCAGCTTCGGTGAAAGATTGCGATTCATAGGCTAAGTTGTGAAGTTGTTTTGTTCTCAGAGTTTTGTTCCAATGGCTCTTTTCAGGATCGTCACCGAGTCCCGTACAGCGTCCAACTGTAGTTCGTTCGTGGTAACGAATCGGTCTCCTTTGTGGTAATCGGCTTATTGGAGAATAATCAGCGACAGCACAGACAGAAATGCGTACCATCGAGGCTCCAAAGCATGTACTACATGCTAACGTCAAGCAGTCAACATATAAATGAAAAACAAAGACCCAAACATCTCTCAGCTGTGAATGGAGGGAATAACCAATTCGCTCTCACCTAATCAATTATTACCACAGGTGGTGGCTCTAGCAGGGAAAATGGCCTTAAAATGCATGTTGTTGTTGTGTTGCTGGGATTATATAAATCAACTCCTCCCATGCTCTTCTAGCTGAAGAAAGCTGTTCAGACAACCATGAAAGGCTACACAAGGTAAGCTAGTTGGTTATTAATTAACATTAAATGGGCAGTCGTCAAGAAGTGGTTTGACTTCAAGGGCATTTTATGTGCATTCACTTCATATGTGGTGAAAAAGTTAGGGCTAGACCATGAATAGGTTTGCAAGGTGGGGGATAAAGCACCATGGCAGGAATAGCATACCAGAGAGAGGGTAGCGGAAGGGGTGGTTTTACCCAACAGGCGATATTATTCATTGCCCACCCAATGCTTGCCCAGCGAACTGCGCTCGTATGAAGACTCAATTTGAGCCCTTGTGTGGGTTAACAGTTCCACCATGTCACGTGCATCTCAGGAACGCGCGAAGCGTTCCATTAGAATTTAACTCCCACACTAGAAAAGCAGGCATGCAGAAATGCCAACCTCCAGCATACAAGGCAACATCAACATCACTTATATTGCCATGGGTCAAATCAGAAATAAAAATCATCGAAATGCACGAATAGAGTATGCTGACATACTTTTATAATAGTTTAAATGACATCACCAGAGCATAAAAAGGTCATGTAATGCCCAGAACAATAGTTCGTATGGATGTTTTGCCAGCATCATGACCTACCTCCCGCATACATAACAGCAAGCATGATGGAGGAGATCCAGGCTATCTCACTGTACGTGGTGTCGAATACGCCTTTGATCTCGTTGTAAAATACGGTGATGGCTTTGGCGAAGCAATACGAAAAGCCAATGGACATGAAAGATCCGAACACGACAGCCCACCCCCACCCACCATCTGGTGGAGCCTGGCTCGGTGGCACCACCATAGTGACACCTGCACACCTGAAGAAAGACAAGTCAATTACAACACAAAATTCCCATATGCAGAGTATCCAACAATTATATTATCAATACCTTGCTTGCAGGATACAGAGGAACAAAGTTACACCATGGGTGTCAACCACCTTGCCATACATGCAGGAAAGCAATCGCTAATGTGGTGCAAATATGATTGTGACATGCAGCGCATGCAGACTGCATTGGCAGGGAATAGGCCATGGATGATAAAAATGGGGAGGGTGAGGAGGGGGGAGAAACTGGGAGATACAGAAACACAAAGATAAAGGGGGTACTTTGCTAGGGGAAGACAGACATTCACAAGGAGGCACCAATACCTCGCCACACCCTGTTTCTCAACACACTTGTTTCGATTTTACGCTCGCTATACATTGTGACTCCACCACCCAATCCACTCGCTCGATTCTGACACCCACATCTACAAAACGTGGCCCAAACATGTTATACACCACGTCGGGACTCACGTGATGACGCTTACCTTCAGTCCCGCACGCACCTTCCGCCAGGCAGATTTGAAATTCGAGCCAGCTCGCCGAAGTGAGAATATTTTCATTGCCATTTAATTTGTGCTCCAGTTTTTGTGCTTAATTCCAAATTCCCAAATTCCTGCCAAAGCCTACAGAGCGCATTGCATCAGCGGCACAGCCACGCCCTCAGCCAATAATGCCACACCCCTAAAGCCACGCCCCCATATCTTTGTGCTGCATACGAACAAAGATCTTCCAAATACAGTACAGTAAATCATGAAAAACAGTTATTTAATGGTTGATGTGACTGATTATAGTCCTGAATTTGCATGAATAGTTAAAGAAAAAAAATTAAATAAATAAAATGCAAACAGATATTAAACATACTGAAGCTTTTCAATAAACGTTACTTTTTCTATATGTACCTTTTCTAAAACAAAGGCTTGTGAGGAGCTTGTATGTATTGATACATCACATGTAACTAATTATTAGGGCATAACGACACATCAGTATACTTTTACAAGAGGTACAAGGACGTTACAGAACGTGATGGACAAATGAACATGACATATCAAATTTGAACCTGGGACACCAGCACCATGAACATAGTACTTGGAAGAAAACTTCAAACACCATTCCAATCACAGTGATTCATGTGCGTCAACTGCGCAACCACCAAAAATGCCAAACCAAGACAAAATACATAAAAATAAATTCAATGTCACATCAAGCACACACCAATCTTCAATATGTTTAATGCTGACAAATGCAAATCCAAGACCGACCCTCATTCATTTGTGAAGAGCCAAGTTGAGCACAGTCTCCAGAACAGATTTCCAAATTGTCAGCTAATGGTATGTCAGGTTCCCTCCGAGACTGACTTTCAGACAAAATGCACTCACAAACTTCAAGTTGCCTCTCTCACACACCCTATCTCTTGAGGCTGGTATCCATCAACGTAGAATTCTGGCACCAATACTCCTATTGTTATAGGAAGACTAATTTTCCATTGTACCACTTTGCAGAAGACGCCGCTGTGCAGGATTGTTTCTCACCCTTCCATCAGGCAGGATGTGGCAACATGTCGAATAAGCAGTCGTGGACAGACTCGGTGGCAGCGCCGGAGAGTGTGGTCGGGTAATCTGTGGAAGCATTATCCCTAATAAAATGCCACAATACTTCACAAAGGTGCTGTGACATGGCAAATGTATGCCACCATCAAATAAGCCGACACCCTGAAGCGTAATGGTCACTCTAATGTTGAATGGGAGCATCAGCAGAGTTTGTATCCTAAGCTTTTGTATCAAAAGCCAATGCTCATAGAAGAGCTAGAACACAGAATGGATCAGGATGGTAGAAAGGAATGGTAGAAAGAGGGAGGAAACACCAACAGCAGGGTTGAAGGACAAACTAGAGAGAAACTTGGAAAAGAAGGGATGTCAGGAGGAATGAGGGGCAAGGGAGGATACATGGGGTGGACAAGATGTATACAGATGCAAATCAAAATAGACAAATTACTGCACCGTAGTCACAAGAAGGAAGCAGGACATTAACCACACATACAGTTATGGCCAAAAATATTGGCACCCTTGCAATTTTTTCAAATAACTCACAAATTTCTCTAAACATTAGTTGAAATTAATAAAAGTATTTGGTCTCCACAATTCTTTATTTCACTGTTAATATTACAGAACCTTTGTTTTTGATTTAGAACTTAATACTGTATATCCTTTTAAAGCAGAAAATAAAAAGAAATGTCATTAACAAAATTATTGACACCAGACTTAATATTTGGTAGCACAGCCTTTGGACAGAATACCTGCAGGCAAGCACAAACCAAACTGGCTTCACGTAGGCAAGCCACTCCTCAGTGAAAGACATGAAAGCCCGCTTGGAATTTGCAGAAAAGCACCTAAAGGACTCTCAGACTGTGAGAAACAAGATTCTGTGGTCTGATGAAACCAAGATTGAACTGTTTGGCTTCGGTCTGGCCACTCTGCCATAAAGCCCAGATCGGTGGAGTGTTGCAGTGATGGTTGTCCTTCTGGAAGTTTCTGCCATCTCCACACTGGATCTCTGGAGCTCAGCCAGAGTGACCATCGGGTTCTTGGTCACCTCTCTTACCAAGGCCCTTCTCCCCCGATTGCTCAGTTTGGCCGGGCGGCCAGCTCTAGGAAGAGTCCTGGTTGTTCCAAACTTCTCCCATTTAAGAATTATGGAGGCCACTGTGCTCTTGGGAACCTTCAATGCAGCAGAAATTTTTTTGTAGGCTTCCCCAGATCTGTGCCTTGACACAATCCTGTCTCTGAGCTCTGCATGCAGTTCCTTCGACCTCATGGCTTGGTTTTTGCTCTGATACGCATTGTCAGCTGTGAGACCTTATAAAGACAGGTGTGTGCCTTTCCAAATCATGTCCAATCAATTGAATTTACCACAGGTGGACTCCAATCAAGGTGTAGAAACATCTCAAAGATGATCAAGAAAAATGGGAGGCACCTCAGCTAAATTTCAAGTGTCATAGCAAAGGGTCCGAATACTTATGTCAATGTGATATTTCAGTTTTTTCTTTTTAATAAATTTGCAAAACTTTCTAAAATCCTGTTTTCTCTTTGTCATTATGGGGTATTGAGTGTAGATTGATGAGAGAAAAAATGAATTTAAACGATTTCACCATAAGGCTGCAACATAACAAAATGTGAAAAAAGTGAAGGGGTCTGAATACTTTCTGAATGCACTGCATCTTTTTGACCCTATATCTCAATGGTGGAGAATCACTTAAAAATTAAATAATTATCTGATCCAGATCTGTATTCAGATCTTCACCAAAATGTAATCATTTCGTCCTTGTCACATACCCAGCCTCTCCGCCATATTTTGTCCGAATCCATATAAACTTTTTGAGATATTCTGTTCACAGACAAACAACCAAACAAACAGACAGGGGGGGGGAAATAACCTCCGTCCACCTTCGTTGGCGGAGGTAACTAGAAGCTGTGCCGCCCCATGAGTTTGAGGATGTACAGATCATCCACATCTACAAGTAAAAGAGTGTACAAGTGAAACGCACTTACACAAGTACACCGTTCATGCTGTGATAATCAGCGTGGAATCTCATTGCTTGCAATTGCTGTGAAGATCTTTGCTCAGATCATACTTGACCGGCATCCTAACTGCATTGCTCACTCCAGAAAGTTAATTTGGATTTTGTGCTGATCACGTTACAGTTACAGTTGATATGACGTTCGCTGCTCACCAACTATACAAGAAAAATGCCACGAAGAGCATGGCAATCTCCCATAGTCATTTTAGATCTCACCAAAGCCTTTGATTCTGTTAGCAGAGAAGGTCTTGGAAACCCATGCATGGAGTCAATTGCCTGAAAAAGTTAGTTAACATCCAATCTTTCCATGAAGGAATCGGTTACCGTTGACATCAGTTTCATATCCGACCCTTTTCCTGTTAAAATGGAACAAAGCAGATGCGTTTTGTCATGGTCCTTAATTTTCAGCAATGCCACTTGATGCTTTTTAAAAATAATACATATGGTAACATCTTCAATCTCCAATGATTAAGAGCTAAAACAAAAACACTGGAAATGATAATCCACGACCTCCTTTATGCTGACGACTGTGCCCTCTTTTCTCACACCCTATAAGATAGATGTGCAAACAACCACTAAATGCAGAAACTAAAAACAATTAAAACATTTTTAAAAATATAAACACCTCCACACCCACATCACCATAAACGCAATAAACAACCTGGGCTCAAACAGTATATTGGGCACAAAACCCCCATCCATTGATGACACAGAGAAATTACTCCCCAGATCTGATAGTGTTCACCTTTCACACCTTCGCTGTGGACACTACCCACAACCTTTACACTACAAACAGACTCGACGACACCTGCAACCACTGCCAGGCCGCTCCACACACAATAAAACACATCATGGGAGACTGCACGGTCCTGGCTTCACGTAGGCAAGAGCACAACATCTTGAATGTGAGGCATCTCTGCATCGCTCCTGTGAGATTGATCGGCTATCTCCGTGCCACTGGACTGTTCAATCAGAACCAACTGAGGCAAAAACAACAACAACCATGACTAAATGCTTTTCACATTGCTGCTTCACCACCAGTCTGAACAAAATAGAAACTACATTGTCCTCCATACGTATTGGAACAGCGAAATCAAGTTTGTTATTGTTGCTATATACTCAAGAAACTTGGATTTGAGATCAAAAGATGAATATGACAAGAGTACAGAAGGTCAGATTGTATTTATTGGTATTTCTATGCGTATATGTTTTACCATTGTAGAGTAATAGCACTTTTTATGTTCAGTCCCCCCATTTGAGGTGAGCATAAGTATTGGAACAAATGACTGACAGGTGTTTGTTTCTTCTTGCTCAGATGTTTCTTGTTGCATTGATTGTTCACACATAAAAGAGCTGCAAATTCCTAGTCTTGGTCTTAGCCTTTGCTGTTGCCATGGGAGTCTACCTTTGGAGTTAGTCAGCATAAGCCAACATGAAGACCAGAAAACTGTCTATGAAAGAAAAACAAGCAATTTGGAAGCTGAAGTAACAGTATAATGCAATTAGAACCATAGAAAAAAAAAACTGGGAATAACAAATACAGCAATTTGGAATATTTTTTAAAAGAAAGAAACCCCTAGTGTACTTAGAAATAGACAATGGCTAGGTTGGCCAAAGAAAACAACTGCAGTTGATGACAGAAAAATCATCAGAGTTGTGAATAAAAACCCTCAAAATAACTGTCAGTGACATCACCACCAACCTCCAGAGTGCAGGATGAAAGTATCACAATCTACTGTTCATAGAAGATTTCAACAGCAGATTTACAAAGGTTACACTGCAAGATGCAAACCTATCAGCACCAAAAATATAAAGGCCAGATTAGAATTTGCCAAAAAGTAAGAGGTGAGCCAGTAGTGTTCTGGAAGTTTTGTGGACAGATGAGACCAAGATAAACCTTTACCAAAGCGATGGAAAGGCGAAAGTGTGGAGAAAGGAAGGAACTGCATCTAACTACCTCATCTGTGAAGCGTGGTGGAGGTGGTGTAGTGTCATGGCTCGGGTTTGCATGGCTGCGTCAGAAACTGGCTCACTCATCTTTTTAATGATGTAACTAATGATGGCAGCAGCAGAATGAATTCAGAAGTGAGAAAGATTTTGTCTGCCTTTGTACAAGAAAATACCTCCACATGCATTGGGCGGCAACACAACCATGCAGCAAAATAATGGTCCAAAACACACTGCCAACACAACCATGGACTTTATCAGGGGATAAAAGTGGAAGGTTTCGGACTGGCGAAGTATATCTCTTAAATTCAAATCCAATGGTGCAGCATTTCCCTTGCTGAAGAGGAAAGTAGTCAGGAACCACCAAAACAAACATCAACTGAAAACGTCTGCAGTAAAGGTTTGGTAAAGCATCTCAAAGGCAGATACCAAGAATTTGCTGATGTCAATGGGTCACAGGCTCAACATGGTTATTGCATGCAAAGGATATGCAACCAAATACTAACTATTATAATACTTTAATTTACTTTTAGTTAATCTGTTCCAATACTTACACAAACCTAAAATGTGGGGACTGAACATAAAAATTGCTATTCTTCTACAATGGTAACACATATATGTATAGAAATACCAAGAAATAAAATCCGACCTTCTGTACTCTTGCCTCATATTCATCTATTGATCTCAAATCCAAATTTCTTGAATATATAACAATAATAACAAATTTGACTTCACTGTTTCAATACGTATGAAGCACACTGTATGCTTCAATTCAAACCAGACATCACTCAAGGCTCGTAACAGATTCTGTTATTTGGGAGGTGGACTTCACCAAACTGCTGTGATCAATGATGGTGACCTCTCGCTTAGGAAAAGTGAGTGCTTCTTTTGGAGAACTACTGCGTCTCTAGATTGTGTGCGGTGTTCGATTGAGTACAAAGATTAACGTTTATCATGCAGTGGTGCTCTCAACACTCATATGGCTGCAAATCCTGGCCATTCTACAACCGTCACATAATTAAAGCAGATGGAGCAATTCCATCTGCATTGACTGAGAAAGACTGCTGGAATCACATGGTATGATAGGATCCCTGACATCAAACTGCTTGACTGCTGTGGGATTGCTAGCTTAGAGTTCTATCCGATGAAAGCACGATGTGGACTCGCCGTGGTTCTCAAAGCAACCCTGGGAGCTTACAACATTTCCACCACCCTGGGAGCAAGATGCAGTCGAAATAACATTGTGGCAAAACACTCGTAAAGATGATCTTCAGCCATTTGAAAAGCAATGGATCATGATGAAGCAAAAAAAGGTAGAAAAGTGGATGATGTGATATATGTGGATGCAAATGTTCCTCTCACCCAAAATTTCAAAGCCATCAGAGACACAAACATAACCAACTAGATGAGAGATCCGTTATCATAGACTGCTCACACCAACAACACATGGCAACATCCTTCTGTCGATTGCGAAAACAAGAAAACTGGTCATATGCCTGGAACATGTCTGGACTGTTAGCCAACTGAGCATTGTAGCCTTGAACAGAGAACACTATTTCTGTTGAGGGTATCAACGTAAGCAGTGGATGAAGCACTGACGAACAGTTCACGCCTGAAACGGCAGCTTCACCTCGTTTCCTACACTGCTTAGCAAACCTCAATGAACATCCTGTTGATTTCATCCTTTATTCTACTTGTCCACAGACACAAATTGACACGAGCCTTCACAAGCAAGTCCAGTTCGTAATTATATATCAATGTAAAGAGACATATCAACCTATTAAAATTTGAAGTACGGTACTTTAAATTCAATCATACAAAAGTTGGACGTCTTTATGATAAATACAAGACAATCTGCCGGCGTTACTGTGTCTGTTGCCTGGGGCACATGGTTACCCATAGGTGGGCATGGATTTGTATCACAAGGGACAGGTGAGGTCGTTACAAAAAAAAAATAGGTATAAAAAGGCCATCCATTCTGCCCCAAATGGCATGTGCATTCCTCGGAACGCTTTTAGGCATAAATTTTAAAAGCACATTGGATGTTGTGCAAAAAAAGTATTTTTATGTTTAGGGTTCGGTATATGGCAGGCCCGGGTCTTTCGTTACTGCTCCAGTGCAGTGTGGAGAGTTGACAATGTAGTTTAAATTTCCAGGTACTGCAACTCGAGCAGCTGTTGTTTCTGAACTGTGGTGAACAAGCTTGCATGCAAGTTGTACGGATGTGACCCCAGCTATGGCCAATTTATTGATACAACATTCACAGGTGAGAACCCGTGAATCTATCTCAATGGGTGAGAACTTGATTGTCATGTTAGAAAAGCTTACTAATGCAGATATATTAGGGGGTTTTTTTTTTACTGGTTTGTTTGTTTTTTGTTTGTCTGTTTGATTGTGTTTGGATATTTTTTACTTGTGATAATATATTGACGTTATTTGTTTGATGAACTGTGACCTACATAGTGGATGACACAAGATGCGGGCGAAAGATCTTTCGGGATGGTGCTTAACACAATATCATTCCCACTACAATAGAGGTCATGGTTGTCCGTTGTAGCCGAAAACAGCCATCCACATTTGACATGCGAGCAACCTGGGAACGCAAACTTGTTTTGAATGTTGAATTTGCTGCTAAACAGCAACCAGCACACTCTAAAGATGCAACCTGCATTTTCAGCGGGTAGCAAGTGTTTTGGTCTTCCTTGTCCAATAAATTTTGTTCAGCGTGCCGGTGATAGCTCGCCTATTCTTCATGAAGGACACCATGGGATTTTAAACGCCCATCAACTAATGTTAGCAGATAGGACTCCACATTTAACTTCCATCCAAAGGAATAAATTTCCGCACACACTGGTGCATCGCCTTACATGTGAAACACTAGGATGACGATTTATCCCTTTTCTCGTAGAAGGATGGAGTCATGCTGGACACTGCTTGTGAAAAGGCCAAATGTATAAATACTGAATTGCTCTCACTGACCTTGGAACGCCATTTTCCTCCCTTTCACTGCCTTTATTGTGTGTTTATGCATATATTCAAGCCCCCTGCTCCTCCCTCTATTCATGGCAACCTGCTGTTCTCCATCATTTAACTATTAATCTGTCTGCAGTTTTACAAGGTGATAGTAGCAATCTCTTGTTCACCTCCCATCACCACAATAACTATGTTCCCACACCCGAGCGTGTTTAACTCAAGAACACACCGCAACGCTCATCAGCCAGGGGGACTTCCGCTTCTTCTATGATCGATATATTTTGATAATCCGAAAGGATGTGTAACATTTTCACCATGGACCATTGCAACTAATTGATGCTGAACATCCCCCAACCCCACCTTTTGTCGAACATTATTCGTCATCTCATCTCAAAACTCGGAGATGAACTTTAAAATGGGTCGTGATATCTGGATGTCCATAAGTCTGTCCGTCCGGTAACTTTCTGCTATTTTTGTTACTCCTGCATTTATCACCGGGCTGATTGTTCTGAAACTTGGCACATGTATACAGTACAAGAAGACAGTCCGCAAATCACTCAGGCATCTTTTGATTTCAGATCATGGGGCTCCCAGGGGAGTTGCCCCAAATCTCAACCTCAAGAGATGACCGTCAGCCAACTCGGGGATATTTTTATATGTTCCTGCCACATGTATAAATTAAACAAGGCACATTTATAATGCAAGTAGCTCGATTACACAATATGTATAAGTGAAGTTTTCTTTATTTGTGTGCAATAACCCAAAAATGCACAAGACCACAGCAAATTTCACCAAAGAAGGCATTTTTACATTATTATTACTGATCTTACATTGCACAATCTTGAGCATTTAAACACGTTTATAAATAAACAAAAGTAAAACAAATTGCATGCTATGCTGAATCATTACAATCCTCACATAGCATTTGCTGTTATAATTGCACCAGAAATACCAGATGCATCAATTGTTTGTGATTTGCAGGCTGGAATTTTGATTTATCCGACGTTGGAAGGTGATTCATGCGGCGAGTGGAAATCGACATAGCAATGATAGCGCTGTGTACGGTACATAACCCACCCACGTGCTTGGGATATGGGTAAATTGCAGCGAACCAGAGTAGGAACATTAGCACGTGTGCTCTAAAATAAAGTTTCCACCTTCAGGGGCTCTGCATCGGAAGTCAACCGACACCCCTTCTCTCACTGATGATCTGTTACTAGTATCTACCTATCTACAGTGCACACCGCAGCATGTAGACTGCGAGTCCCCAAAGCACCTCAAACCATGCCAAGAGCTATAGACCCAGCAGATTGCTAGTACTCCTCTACCTCCATGCCCTAGTCCAACAATGTCAAACAAAATCTTGAATCAGAACGAAACTCTACCATCGCTCCAACATCAAGAAGTCCAACATTGAACGCTGCGAATTACCATTGTGGATAAACTATTAACCATAGGGAAGAAACAGTTCAAAGATAAGTTTCACCATCACTTTCTCAGGGAAAACTTCAGTAGGGCACCAAAATAATGTCCAAAAAGCAGAGGGCACACATCTCATTTATAAGAAAGAGGGATCAAAAGAATCCTCATACAGAACCAGCAGATCAAGGCCATTTATTTGAGCAGCTGTTATGGTACCAGGAAATTATGGAATAAGCAGTATTACACTGTGGGATGTCATTTATCCTTGAAAGCCTCTCTATATGCAATTGATCAAATAATCTTATCTAGTGATTCATGTGTCCAAGAAGAAATAAGCTTCCAATGTGAAATGAGCTGTCAGAAATATCTCAAAGGTACCATGCTTGCTTTTGCACTGCCCAATCTGGGTTAAAATTCCAGCCCAAGTACAAACTAACCTTGATGCTTCACAGCATGGTGTTGCATTCATGAACATGCCGTTCTTTTGAGTGCTATCCAGACAGGTGTCCAGTCCGCTGGAATTTGCTGGTGAACATTAAAGATCCCACATTCGTTTAGTCATCATAAGAGAAGGCTCACAATATGTTCTGGCACCCTGAACTGACAAACTCCTGAAAATACCAAAATACCCCCAAACTGCCTGTACCCCCTCTGCGATCTGCCATTTTGATTTACGGCCTTGAAATTTGTTGGCGGTGTGTATTTGGAGGCCGGAGCGCAAAATGTGTCCAAATAATTTATGCACAATCTGGAAACATTGTGTTGAGGTGTTGAAGTGTTGTGTCCCACTTTCCCTCCAACCAAAATGACTTGTGGTTAATGCCCCCATCTTGCTCACAGGTGCCCTTATGAGTAAGAGTTGAAATAAGGGGTAAGGTAAAATCCCAGGGTGTGGATGAACATAGATGTTGATAGCTAGACATCGAGATGCTAACGAGGACAATTGGTGAGCAATAAGTTTGCCACAAGCTGTTCAAAGCAAGAAGGAAGAAACGTTTTTCGTGAAAAAGTATTTCCTGACTGGAAATCCTCCATCGTGCAAAGTCCTTCCTTGGCACTACTCAGCTACTTATCACTTACAAAGCTTTCATCCGCAGCTTGATGGAGAAGCTTTGCTTTATGCTGTAGAAACCAACGCTTTTAGAATCTTTAGTATCTCCAGTGATTAAGCTGTTTCCGAGGGTCTTTCACTCTCCCATCACAAGCAGGTTGGTGGTCTTTATGTCTTCTACTGACTCCTCTCTGGCCTAGCTCCCCCAGCTCTGTCTGTGTTCTGTCCCCCAAATATTCCTGCAGGACTCAAGGTCTGCCAGCAACCCTCTTCTGGTGAAACTGCCGAAATCAAGACTCTCTGCTCACCTTCACTCTTTCATTCCTCTTTTTCCTGCCTCTGGAACAAACTCCCACACTCTCTTCAATCCCACTCCTCCCTCTAGGTCTTCAAAACAGCTGTTCACCACCATCTCTTATCTTCCCCCAACCAATACCTTGATCTTTTCTACCTCTGTTAATCCACCCAAAGTCCACCTCCTTCAAATTCTGTTATCTTTCCTGAAAGTCCTTGTAGTGTCCATCTTGTTTATCCCATGCACACCACCCCAGCCAATTCTCTTGCACAGATCTCCTGATGTCCCTGTTCTCTACTGTTATTGCGCCTGCCTCACTGTCCCCTCCCCGTGTCTACTGCTCCCTTTATGATATGTTTTATGTGTTAGCTCTTATACGAGCCTCGACTTGGTATACAAAAAATTTTAAAAAAACAAGAAATATGTCGTGCATAGCACGATACTTGCTAAATCCCTAAAATAAGTTGTTGTCCTATGATGACCTCAAAAATACGTGGTGGTTTAATTCAGTGACCTGGTATGCAAATCCTCTTGAAATTTCAAGTCAATCAGATGAAAATTGAGGATTTTGGAAATTTGGCCTCGATGTTGTTGACCTTTTGGCCTATGTTGACCTCAAAATACTTGGTGGTTTAGTGACCACATATGCAAATCCTCTAAAAATTTCAAGTCAATCAGATGGAAATTGAGGATTTTAGAAATTTGACAAAGTGGGTGACCTAATGATCGTTTGACTTCAAAATCAATAGGCTTCTTGCTTATGATCAACTCTACCGTTCGGTGAAGTTTTGCGAAGATCGGTTGGAAATTGTGACCTGTAGACGACTGACATACAGACAGATCAGCACAGACAGACAGACAAAGAGACAGACAGACAAATAGACAGAATAACACACAGGACCAACAAATATACTTGAAAAATCTTCGATTTTCGCAAGTAATAAAAGTAGAGTCTCCACCACAAGCCTCAAAAAGGTAAAAAACGAAATTTATTTCCAATTAAAACTAACCATAATCGAAGATGGTTGTTAAAATGAGTTTTGAAAAAGCAAAGATTTTCTTTGCTTTTCTTGTATGTTTTCTAAATAGCGAATACATTTTTCTTGCATGTTTCTTGAAGTGAGGTACTCCATTGATGTTTCTTGAAATAAGGTACAGTACCTGCAAGCTATCCCAAGTAATTGTGCAATTCTTTTTTGCTCATTTATTAAGCACCAGGGGAAAGGAGGATGCTTTGTTTGTGCTTTTATCTTTTTGAGCAAATGGCACTTTTAACGATGTTTCCAGAAGAGGAAATGATTGGGTGCTTATTGCCCTTAAAATTCAAATTTTACACTACAGCTTTAAAAGCAAATTAAACAAGCAAACAGATAAACATGTACTGTCCCTATAAGCCTATGTCAATAAAATATTGTGCATGCAAAAAAACCCCAATCAAGTTCTACAAGTTACTCCACCCTCCCAAACCCCAACATTTTTCTTGAAACAATCATGCCAACAATAGAATCAAAAACAAGAAATCCTATGAAAATCCACAGATCACACAAATTAGATGGTGGAAAAGCAGTGAAATTTAAGAGGCGACAGCAGGACAACACCAAAGCCATTCCACATGCATTGCATGCCATGGAGCATTCAACAAAGCTATTTGACATGGTGCAGGATCACTCACCCACATGTGACCAGCAAACACCCCCCCTGGGTGGAAAATCCCCGTTCAGCTAGGCCAAAGGACACAAATCATTGCACTGCCCCTGGCCCACCTGCCCAAATCCACTTCACCATGAATGGTGCAAGACAGCCTGTGACGGCCATCAAAAAACACCTAAAGACAAGGAAATCCACAGACATACTGCAAAGAACAAAAATAAAGCACGATATGTAGGCAGTGACACCATGGTACGTGGAGTGTTCAAAAAGTTATACAAGATACTCCCAACAATAAAAGAAAAACCAATAAAAAAAAAACAGCTTGTACATATATATATATAATTATAAATATTCATGAATAACTAAATATATATAAATATATATATACACACAGACTTGGCATTTAATATGGAATTTTTTTTTGTGGGGGTGAACTTACTTTTCAAGATGTCTTAGAACCAAAAGTTCATTGGAATTATGTTGAAATTATTCTACATTTTGTTAATGTGACCTTTAAAAGAAACAAAAACCACATTTGACATTTCGAAGCAAATAAATTGATCCTTGAACGTGATGTGAATTGATATCGAACTCAATTCATGGACAGTACTGTGTTAAACTTCTGTACGTTTTCCAGAAGTATCTCTTTATTTTGCACATTAGCCAAATTTATTTTTAACAAAAACAAAAGTTAAATTACGACTGGGATTACAGACAGTAAAATTACAGTTCAGTACTTCATGTAACCCCCACGAGCATTCAGGAGAGCACGTACACATTGAGGCATGCTGTTCACGAGATTTGCCAAGGTTTGGACAGGAATCGCTTGCCATGCAGTGACAATAGCCTGCTGCAATTCACGCACAGAGGCAGGCTGCTGGTCCAAGTTGTCGATTTGACGCGTTAATTCTGCCCACAAGTTCTCTATCGGATTCATATCCGGGGACATGGCAGGCCACTCCATATGCTCGACACCACGGTCAGCAAGAAAGTGTTGGATCATGCGAGCGCGATGAGGCCGTGCATTGTCATCTTGGAAGACAAAGTTTCCTCGAAAGGCTGCACGAGCAAATGGAAAGCAATGTTTCTTCCTGAATGGCCCTGTACTTGAACTGGTTCAGGCTTCCATTCAGAACAACCAGGTCAGTTTTGCCCCCTGGATGAAAAGCAGCCCAAACGGTCACCCCACCACCTCCAGCTTGGACTCTTGGCACTATACAATCTTCGTTGTAGGCTTCATGCACTTGTCTGCGCACTCGGACATGGCCATCTTGACGATAGACCAGAAATCAAGACTCGTCACTGAAGATCACATGATTCCAGTGTCTTGGCTGCCATTGACGGTGCTCTCTGGCCCACTGCAATTGGCGCTGGCGGTGTTGTCTTGTCAGGCGTGGCTTTCTCAGGGGACGCCTGGCACGATAGCCTGTTTGAACCAGTCGTTGGTTGACTAGCCTTCTGGATACAGGCACATTTGTCAGTTGCTGCCACTTAGCCCTAAGCCGATTATCTGACTTGGTACGGCCATTGCAGACTAACCGGTGCAGCTGGCGATCATCTCTCCTTGTGGTTCTGCGGGGACGTCCTGGCCTCGGTATTGGAGTAGGGACACCCCTCTGAGCATTTCGTTTCAGGATCTTTGACACCTGACCTTGAGTGATGCCATACTGCCGAGCAATAGCACGCTGTTTCATGCCGTAATTTCGTAAAGCCACCACTCCATGACAAACAGCATTGTCGAGTTGACGGACCATCTCCAGAGGAAGTGGCAATAACTTTTAGAGACGTGCAGCAGTTGTTTTCCACTAATACAGAACGCAACAACCCTTGTATACCCGACTGTGAAGCCAATAATCAAATGCACCTGTCCGTACATTTTGCCACGCCACCTGTGATATAATCCTGTTGTTGACTTCTTGCTGCGACAGACAATCAGTGACATGGTTCTTTTAACAAATAAATCACCAAAGTGTAAAAGAAACTCACCAGATTGATATACTGAGTTGAGAAAGTAAACCCAAGTCAAGAAAAAAATATATATTCCATATTAAATGCTAAGTCTGTATATATAAATAACACACAATACATGAATTAATATTTTCTCACGAAGCATCTACTACAGTTTTGCGCATTACAGATAAAAACCGTTGCTGCGTCTAGGAATATTGCAGGCATCATGTTCATAGAACATTTTGAATGCCACATGCTCCATTAATAAGTGTACAATGAGAGGAACAAACTAACGAGAGAGTTCATCGAACAACTTACCCCATGCAGTCTTGAGAAACAGGGACATGGAGGAGTCTGCAAGCGGTAAATTTGATTAGTCATAATGATGTAAAATACCGTAATATTTTGTCCAAGTACAGTACTGCTAAACTGAAAGGTTTTGAAAGTGCCAAAAAGACCATTTGTGTTCTCCAAATGTTCAAGTGTACAATTCAATTGAAATAAAGGAAGGATTTTAAAGGTTATAGAAAATAAAATCCCGGAAGTTTACCGCCGTTGATGCAGTCTTTTACACCAACTTATCAAACACATTACATTAGTTATTTGTGCCTGTTTTTTGTGTCCTTGATGTTGCATCTAAAACCAGTAAGTTTCTTGTTTGGAATTATTTTCAATCTTTTTTGAATGCCAGGCAGGCAGAGAGTAAAACCCTTTATATCCATCCTCTCTGCACATGCGTGATCGGGGTAAACTCATAGTTGAACTATTGCTAAATTACATGCTCGTTTACCGATTCATGTTCTGCTTCCTGTTCAAAATATAACATTCAATTGAAATAAAGTTGTTGCTCGATCACAAATCGACATTTGTAGACAGACAAAGTGAGCAAATTGCTTTACCGCAATTTTCGCTTTGCGTGTGGGGTAATAATTTAAACAGCCATGCTACGGAGACAGACAAACAGAAAGAGTGAGACAGATTTGAATTTAAACAAAAGACCCAATGTCACAGAGCTACAATAACAGATCACAAAAAATGGTCCTCACAAAAGTCTTGATGAACGATGCTATGCACACCAATAATACCTCTACAAATGTGTACGACATGATCACACGGAAAGCGGACATGTCGCGTGCAGTGTGTCAACATGTCCTGGTGACCGAGCATAGGCAATATACCTCCGAAGGTTGATAAGAAGCAACAGGCTTGAAAATGAGTCAGCTGTTAAGAGTGATGGGCCACACCTAGAGATCACATGAACTTGGGCACATTACGAACAGCATAGTGACCGAGGGGAGGTGTGAGTCAGGTGGGGTGGGGGAGAGGAGGTTCCCACTCTCCTGAAAGATTTCTTTTGGGGGGCGGGGAGGGGAAGTGCCAATAAAATCATGCTGTCAGAGCATAAGTTGGAAAGCTACATTCATTTCCCTTTTCCAAACACTTCCACTCCAAATTGTTTTGGACAACAATATCAACGTTATTTATTTATTAACTGTGCATTTCAGTTGGGGACATTAATTGGGCACAGCACTAGTTGTTGTTGCCAGCATGTAATCTAAAGGTCTGTGAGAGTAACCAACATAACCAGGGAGATTGTGAGGTAAATCCAAGGTATATTGGAGGATTTGTCGATCTTGGTGAACAGAGAGGGCGTGCGTGTGGGACTTGCTATAATCAAGTGCAGTGGTCCAACTATCCAGAAGATGCATACCGATCAATCCATTTTGGATGACAACAACGACCCTGACATCAATGCTGGGCATGCATAGATGAAGGCCCCGATACTTCAAGTAGGTCAGCGTAGTCTTTGATACAACCTGTGCTCTTCCAAGCCCATTATGAATTATACATTTTTCTGTATGAACAGCATGAGCAAGTGTTTCACTTCAAAGAAGCAGTGGAGTTATGATGAAGCCAATTTAAGCATACATGTATATGCAGGTCATGGACAAAAAAAAAAAAAAAAATGGAAACACCTGGGTAAATGAGGGACACCAAGCAACAGCCTCCACACAGGTGTGGCTCATTGTTAATTAAGCCAATAACATCCCAGCATGCTTAGGGTCAAACATTAAAATGCTGCACAGGCATGGTCGCCTAAAATTATGACCAGCATAGATGAAAGAGAAGAAATGCCACCATCCACAGAGCATGTGTGGTTATCCAATGGTTTGATGAGCATGACATTGTTATCCATATGTCATGGCCTTCTCAGTCACCAGATCTGAACCTAATCGAGCATTTATAGGATATTCTGGAACGACGCTTGAGACAGCATTTTCCACCTCCATCAAACAGATGGGGGGGACAAACATTTGTGTTTGGAAAATGTAAGGAAAGGTTGATCGAATTTCTCATGGAAGAATGGTGGGGACAAACAAACAGATGGGGGGGACAAACATTTGTGTTTGGAAAATGTAAGGAAAGGTTGATCGAATTTCTCATGGAAGAATGGTGCCACATCCCTCCTGCAGAATTCCAGACGCTAGTGGACTCTACATGCCATGGCGCATGCAGGCTGTAATGACCGCACGTAGTGGCCCTATGCCCTGTTAAGTAACATTACTTTTTTTTTTTGTCCATTACCTGCCTAGGAGGTTACACTGCCTAGCAGAAGGAAACTGATTGCAAATCCCCCTGCTGCCTTGCAGGGTATGTCTCGTTAGACAAAGGCTAGGTCCACAGCCGATTCTGTGGTGGCGTCAGGAAGGGGATCCAGCCACAAAAAAAACATGCCTCAAATATGCCTTTTGGTGAAACAGCCGTAAAACAATGATGATGATGATGATGATGATTTCCTGTACATCAAAATTTCTGCACACCAACCTTATAATTAAAAGGGAAACCAATTTTAAACAAGTCAGAGTGAGGATTCCTTTTGTCTCCTATCAGTCCCAATGAATGATCTTGTTCCAAGCATTCAGCAATTGCGAGCCGGTGCCAGCTTAGGATCCAAGGATCCTGGGTTCGAATCCCGGTCGATCGCTGAATTAACGCCAGGGGGGTTGACTCAGCCTGTCATCCTTCAGAGGTCGGCTAATTGAGTACCAGTACACTGGTAATTCCCTGTTTATCGTAAAAAGGCGACAAACAGGGTTGACGGCAGGAAGGGCATCCGGCCGTAAAACATTGCTTCAAAAAGGGGACCAAAAAACAACAACCACGGTCCCCAAAAAGGCCAACCCCCGCTTTGCGGGGAAAAATGGCCTCTAAACGGTGGTTTATAAATACAGTAGACCAAATATACTTTTTTATTTGGGCGGTGCATAATGCCGCATTCGGTGCCAAAAATAATAAAAATAACCCGATGTACATATATGAAGCAAAAACATACATACAGCTTAAATGGATATATAATAGAGTGGTTATACACTTGGGATTATTCAAATTGCTCTGGGCATACATACAATTTCAAATATATTAAAAGTAGATCCTTGTCAAATATTTCACTTTACAAGTTTGTATCAAAAATTATAGGGTGAAAAGTTAGAAATTTGTTTATGATCATGTCTCAGTGGAGATTTGAGCTTCATTTCTCTGTTAACTGTGAAATCTACAACGCAGAGGTACCTTGGATCACTACTTGTTATCCAAGCCGATACCATGCAAACTTACTCGGAGGACCTTGACAAGCTTCCACTTTTCTGGTGAAAACCGAGTCACATGGAAGAGGTCGCCAGAGATTTGAACCGCACATTGTACAGGCTCGGAAAAGGAATGTCATTGTGAACTTGTACATCAGCACTCAGTGTCTACACCAAGGCATGATGGATGGGCTCCAATGGTACAAGACAACCTGTAATGTGGATGTTAACCATTTAAAAAATTCATAAAAATTATAAATAAATAAAATAAAATAAAAATAGCAGGTTTGTATCTCATTGCCATGATACATGATAACAAGCCTGGTGTTTGCTTAGCGGTTAGGGTGCCGGCTTGGGATCCCAGGATCCTGAGTTCGAATCCCGGTCGATCGCTGAATTAAGGCCAGGGGGGTTGACTCAGCCTGTCATCCTTCTGAGGTCGGCAAATTGAGTACCAGCTTGCTGGGATGAATGATCACGGTGTGTACCCCAATTTAGAATAGGTACACCGTATCCCTGCGCATCGTAAGAGGCGACCAAGGGTTGGCGTCAGGAAGGGCATCCGGCCATAAAAACATTGCCTCAAACAGGGAACCATGAGCTCATGGGGCCCGCAAGGCTAACCCCTGCTCTAGCGGGGAAAATGGCCTTAAAACGATCATTCATTGTTATTATTTGGAGCATTATTTGGATTATTTTTGGAGCATTATTTGGAGGACATTAAATATCCCAGGGTGTCCTTCATGAAGAGAAGTCGAGTAACCGCTGGCACCATTAACAAATTACAAATTCCTGCCATACTACTATATCCTGGTGTTGGCTTAGCGGTTAGGGTGCTGGCTTGGGATCCCAGGATCATGGGTTCGAATCTTGGTTGATAATAATAATAATAATAATTCATTTATTTTGTATAGCGCTTTTCCAGAAGCCCAAAGGCGCTTTGACAGAGTGGCAAACATAATGCATAACAATACATGAAAACAACAATTGCAAAAAGACAAGAATCAATAGGGAAATATTTAAAGCAAAAGGAGGGAGAAGGAGAAGAGATAGTCAGGGGTTAAATGCTGTGGGTTGAATGTTGAATGCAGTGTTGAACAGGTGGGTCTTTAGTGATGTTTTGAATGTGGTGAGTGAGGAGGAGTCTCTGATGGTGTGAGGTAGTGAGTTCCAGAGGGTGGGAGCAGCGATGGAGAAGGCCCTGTCCCCCCAGGATCTGAATTTGGTCCGGATGGAGGGGGTCAGGAGGTTGGTACCAGCAGAGCGGAGGTTGCGGGTGGGAGTGTGTCTGGAGAGGAGGTCAGCCAGGTAGGATGGGGCCAGGTTATGGAGGGCTTTGTATGTCAAGAGGAGGATTTTGTACTGGATTCTCTGGGGGATGGGGAGCCAGTGAAGCTTGTAAAGGACGGGGGTGATGTGGTCACGGGTCCGGGAATGGGTGAGTAGACGGGCAGCGGAGTTCTGAATGTATTGGAGTTTATTGGTGATTTTTGAGGGTGAACCATAGAGGAGGCTATTGCAGTAGTCCAGACGGGAGGTGATGAAGGCGTGGATGAGGGTTTCTGCAGCCGTGGAGGAGAGGGATGAGCGGAGACGGGCAATGTTTTTCAGGTGAAAGAAGGCTGACTTTGTGATCTGTTTAGTGTATTTGTCGAAGGAAAGGGTTTGGTCAAAGATGACGCCAAGATTCCGGATGTGAGGGGAGGTGGATACTGGGATACCGTCGATGTTGAGGGCAAAGTTATGGGTGGATTTTGTGAGCGTTTTTGGGCCAATGATGATTATTTCAGATTTATCACAGTTAAGCTTGAGGAAGTTGATTTGAAGCCAGGATTTTATTTCAGTGATGCAGTTTGTCAGGATAGAGTGGGTGTCGGTGGAGACGGACTTGGTGGAGATGAAAAGCTGGATGTCATCGGCGAAGCAGTGGAATTGGAGACCATGACGGCGGATTAAGTGACCGAGCGGGGACAGGTAAAGGATGAAGAGGAGGGGGCCAAGAACTGAACCTTGGGGGACACCTTGGGGGAGGGGAGCAGTGGGGGATTTGCAGTTATTGATGGAGATGAACTGGCATCTGTCAGAGAGGTATGATTTAATCCAAGAGAGGGCAGTGCCGGTAACGTTAAAGGTGGATTCAAGTCGGGTGAGGAGGATAGTGTGATCGATGGTGTCAAAGGCAGCGCTGAGGTCGAGGAGGACGAGAATGTTGAGGTTGCCAGCGTCAGAGGAGAGGAGAAGGTCGTTGGTGATTTTGAGGAGAGCAGTTTCAGTACTGTGGTTGGAGCGGAATCCGGATTGGAATGTTTCATACAGGTTATTGGCAGAGAGATGATGTTTGAGTTGAGTGGCTACAGCGCGTTCCAAAACTTTTGACAGAAAGGGTAGGTTGGAGATGGGTCTGAAGTTGTTTAGGGTGTCAGGGTTTAGACCAGGTTTTTTTAGAATGGGGGTAACAGCAGCAATTTTGAGGGAAGGTGGGACGATGCCTGTAGACAGGGAGGAGTTTATTGTTGCAATGATAAGTGGAGAGAGAGCAGGGAGGGAGGCTTTGACAAAGCTGGAGGGGATGGGGTCAAGAGTGCAGGTGGCAGTTTTCATTCCTATGAGGAGTTCAGAGAGGTCAGTAGGGGAGATTGGGGAGAACCGAGACAAGGGATGGCAGGACAAGGGGGGGCAGGTGGTTGGAGGGGGAGCGGGTGCGGCGGTGGTCAAGCTGTTGTAGATGTTGTCAATTTTGCGTTGGAAGAAAGAGAGGAAGGAGATGCAGTTGTCTACTGTGAATGACTGGGTGGTGGTGTTCAGGGGGCGGAGGAGTTTGTTTATTGTCGAGAAGAGTGCTTTTGGATTTCCGGAGCCAGAGTGGATAATTTGAGAGTAGTAGGCAGAGCGGGCGCGGGAGAGGGCATCTTTGTAGTGTTGTATGTGGTCCTTGTAGGCTTGGGAGTGAACTGTGAGACCCGTTTTATTGCGGAGTCTTTCAAGTTGGCGAGCATGAGTTTTCATCAGGTGGAGTTCAGGGGTAAACCAGGGAGCAGAATGGGTGAAAGAAACTGTTTTGGTTTTTACAGGTGCAAGCTGGTCAAGGCAGGAGGAGAGAGTGTGGTTGTAGTAGTCAGTGAGGTCGGAAGGGGTGTGGAGGTCAATGAAGGGAGAAGTGGACATTTTTTCAGAGAGGGTGGATGAGAATGAGGTAGGTGAAAGAGCGTTTAGCTTACGGAAGTTGATTGTGCGATAATGCCTTGGTATTGGGGCGGGGATGTTGATGGTCAGAGTGATGGCTAAGTGGTCAGAGAGGGTGAGGTCGGAGCCATAGAGATGGTGCAAATTTAATCCAGTGGAGCAGACAAGGTCCAAAATGTGACCACGGATATGGGTAGGAAAGTCGACATGTTGAGTGAGGTTAAAGCAGGTGAGTAAATCAGTGAAGTCAGTGGTTATTGTGGAGTCAGTGGAGTCCATGTGGATATTGAAATCACCAAGGAGGAGGATTGAGGGGGAGAGGGAACATAGCTGGGTCAGAAAGTAGGAGAAGTCAGACAGGAATGATGGGTGTGGTTTGGGAGGGCGGTAGACGACAGCCATGACTGACTGCGTGTGACCAGAGAGTTTTAAAGCCAGGTGTTCAAATGATGGAGCAGATGAGATGGAGATGAGGTTGGTCTTGATGTCTTGACGGTGGATAACGGCAATTCCACCACCTCGGCCCTCCGAGCGTGGTTTATTGACGTAGGAATATCCATTGGGTGTGGTGAGGTTAAGTGTGTAGTAGTCCAGAGGTTGTTGCCAGGTTTCGGTGAGACAGAGAAAGTCCAGTTTGTTATCCAGGATGTATTCGTTCAGGATGAGGCATTTGTTGTTGAGGGACCGGGTGTTGAACAGGGTGAGCTTGATGTTGTTTTGAACAGCAGGGATGAATTCAGGTGATTTAGCCAGGGTTCGTAGGCAGGAGGTGCGATCGTGTGGGTTGCTGTGACCAGGTGCGCTGGGACGAAGAGTGAGAGTGCGCTGAGCCGACCAGAGGACGGGGATGGAGTGACCTGATTGCAAATAAACAAACTTACGACCGGAGCCACGGTGAATGTACCTGGGTCGTCGGAGGAGTCCATTTGATTTGATGGCAGAGATGCATGATGGGGTGGAGCGGGTATTGAGCAGAAGAAGCCTTGCGGCGGAGTACTTCAGAGCCATGCCAGGCAGGAGCGAAGGGACGAGTACGAGGCCAAGGTCGAGGAGGCAAAGCGGCAAACGCAGCGGCAAACGACTGCAGCCACTAATCAAGACCACAGCGGCAAACAGCCACCGCCGCAAACAACGGCCACAAACAACGGGAGCGGGCCTGAGGAAACAGTGGAGGAGCCGGGCAGGCGAAGCCAGGAGCAGAGCCGGGACCGAGCAGAGGGCAGACCCAACGGTCAAAAATCCGCCACGACCACCAGAAAAGCAAACTATGTACAATGGCCCAGTCGGAGAAGCGGCGAACAAGTAACGCCAGCGTCCTCTCCAGACCGGACCGCACTGATCACTGAATTAACACCAGTGGGGGTTGACTCAGCCTGTCATCCTTCCGATGTCGGCAAATTGAGTACCAGTTCACTGGTAATTCCCTGTGTGTCGCAAGAGGTGACTAACAGGGTTGGCGGCAGGAAGGGCATCTGGCTGTAAAACATTTCTTCAAAAAGGGGACCACGGTGCCAAAAAAGGCCAATCCCTGCTCTGCAGGGAATATTGGCCTCTAAAGGTGGTTCTTCTGCCATAACTACTGCTGGGAAGGTAATGGCAAACCACCAAGTATAACCCATGCAAATAAACTGCTGTGATAGGACTGAACCTGCCCCCACTCCCCGCCCCCGCTGAATACCAGAATAAATAGAGTAAAATTAATTTGCATTTTATGTGAGCCAAGCTCAGGGAATATTGTCAGAAGGGCTCGGCAAGTTAATAAATCGTTATTTAAAACAAAAAAAAAACCGGTGGAAAGGCTTTGTTCAGAACAACACTTCCAAACCTCCCTGGGTTTAGAAGCACCAATGAGAAGGAGGAAAAGTGAAATGGATATGGAGTTGTAGGCATAAACATAATCTCCAAAGCCCTTAAGTCAAAGAATGTCGCTGAGAAGGAACCTTGAGCTTTTAAGGCGTAAAATGTCAGGCCAGCTGCTTAGTAATGTGAGCAGCAGGATTTGTACTGGGGTCAACATAGCCCTGATAAATGGCAAGGCCCGTCACACCGGATTTGAAAGGGTAGCAAGCATGCCAGTTCCAAAGGGAATTCCCTCTTCCCAAAACAAATCTTGCACAGCCTTCACTACATGTGGCCAACCAAAACATCAAAACCATCCACTTGTAGGAAAAGTCTAAAAAAGCTACATGTGAGAAAAGAAATAATGAATTAACTCAGCAACTGAAGAGTTCTGGTATTAAGAAATAATTTACATGATCATGGATCCCACCAAAATCGAGTCATAAAGTTTATAATCATAGGTGCATGAATCTTCATCCACCTGCAGGGTCCATGTGGGTTTGGATATGGATAACCGAACGGCAATTGGAAGAATTTGAAGCCGCAAAGAATACAAAATCGCACGCTTTTTGCAATGGCTTCTATTCTACTCGCCTGATGGTTGAGTGCAGACGTCATCGTACAATCCATCAAAATAATGGCGACAAAACAAAACAGCAAGGTTAATAAATTACCTCACAAACAGCAACATGTGATGAGGTGGGGCTCATTCAAACAGAGCATGACAAAACAAACTATGACCCCTATCACCCCAAGTTCCCACTGCACGGCATGAACCAGGGGTCAAATCCAAAAAATCGTTACATATTTCATGTCCCCCAATGTTGTTTCATTAAAAGGTTTCAAAATGTGCACGTATATGCATTTTATGGTATTTGAGCTTTTGACCCCGTCACAGGGTGCAGGGCCAAAAATGATACTGCCCTTGCATCTTCATGCCATGTGTAGATCATAACTACCAAGTTTAGTGAATTTCTGGCCAACTGTTTAGGAGATGGCGAGATGGAGGGATGGTCAGACAGACAGACAGTAGCCGATTACAATATTCCCCCATTTTTGTTTTCAAAAAGTGTGGGGATAATGAAGAAGCATGGTTTCTCCAGTGGAAGCTTGAAACCAAATTAGAATCTATGCAATACACAAATTTCAAAAATGATATAATCTGCCCAAGAATGCTCGGAGCACATAAGCAGAAATCCCAGGAAATGGCGATCTTTGGGGCACTATAAAGTATTGTCCTGTTCCTAGGGATTAAAATCTTCCAAGGAAACAGATAGACGAACGAGCTTACACTCCGAGGTGTTCAGTCAAAAATGACGGTGTTCTTTACACACGAGGGAAAGGATAATGACGAACTTACCTTCACGGGTCCCACCGGACGTCCTCGAACCTGCGATAATTAATTCAAACCGACACGGATTTAAAATGTACAAAAATACCGGCTTTATTGAAGAAATGCCAGTAACAAAATAACACCCGGCAAAACTAAGATTCCTAAATGGGACGTCCCCACACAAAGGGAAAAATAAAGGTGAAAATAAAGCATGTTTTTAGTACTTAGCTCTGAGCGTCTCCTGAACTCCCGAGCGGGAATCGTCAAAACCCCTGCGTCCTTGGCGGGAACAGCACAGGCCTCAGTGCACTCGTGGGAAACGCAGGCCTCGGTCCACAGTCCGTGTGCGGGATACCGCAGGCCTCGGTCCGCAGTTCACTCCTCCTCACGATCTTCGAAACCTCCAATGTCCCTAGCGCGAGAGCACTATGAACTGTGACTGCATGGCACCAAGGTTCCAACGCAAGAAGAGACAAAATGTCGGAACACGACCGTTCACCTCCAGATCCAGAAAGCCAAGAGAGAAAATATCCAGGAGAGTGTTCTTTTGTTCTCAAGGCTGACGTCATCCGACGCAGCCCATGCCTGCTCCTATCAGCCAGTCCCTCTCTTCGTTGCTAGACAAATCTCACCAATCACTGCTCTCTGGGCGTGGCCTCACGGACCTGCCTGCTTGATGTTATCACCCGTCGGTGGTATCATCGTTGGTGCTCAAAGTCCTGTTTCCGGTTAGCTTTTATTTATTGTCTTTTAATGCGCTATTGCCTGACTTTGTGTGTGTGCTGCATTGTCATAAGTAACAGAGGAAAGTTAACAGAGGCCATTTACATACAGGGGATTAATTACCCATAATCCCTAACTAATTAACATAACCGTTACCCATTACCCATAATCCCTCTCATGGGGACACTTATACGCGCTTACACGACATCCGGTCTAAACGAATTTCCTACTTGCGATACATGGGCGTTCTTCTGCTTCACGACAGTCGGAGCACACTACCTATACAATTCTACCTGGACTAAGGTAATCATTGTCTACCTCCAACAAACGTAACGGTATATTGTGTGAGCGAGACAAGGATTGTTACTTAAAATGTCTCACAAAACTTTTAAAGGAAGCCTAAGAAACGTATCTGAGAAAAATACTTGAGAAAGGTCAAGCACAACTAAACACAACTAAACACAACACAACCTCAGCACAACTAAAGACTTAGAGAATTTTCTTTTCTTATCTCGCTGCCCGTACTGCAAACTCCCAACTATGTGCGCCGGGCCGGTACAAGGCCTGCGTGGAATGGTGTGTGCTGCGCAAGTCCCCGACGGATCTCCACTCGTGAATGGACCGTGTATCTGGATTGGGCGCTTCTGAACACAGATGGGAAAGACATATCTGGAGCTTGTGAGCATACAGGGTAAGTTTAAAAGGATGTCTTTTACTATTGATCATGTTGGGAAGGACAGGGGGCAAAATGGATCAGAGCTGTGAGGGCTGTTATAAATTTATGGTTCATTTTGCTCGGGGTAACAAAATAAATCATACTAGATTTTTGCATCTATTGCTAAAAGGAGGTGTGTATGTGTGTATGTGTGTATGTGTATACGTTATACCCATGGCTGAATGCCTGATGCTAGCTTGTACAAACAGGAAATTATAGGAACTCAACACCTCATTCATGGATATTCTTTGTGTTCCAATATTTCCATGAGTGCGATTTGCATTAAGGAACAGAATAATCAGGGTTAACCATTCTGAAATTGCAACTCTTTTGTACAAATGCTGAAAATTTGTATAAAAGACTATTTGAATTACAGATTTTGTGTTAGCAACGGCAAGTTAAAAGTAGTGTCCGGCGAGCAGAACCGAGTCGCAAAAAGGCCTCCTTAGCATTCATACGCCATTTTGAAAATCACGTATTGAACCACAAGGAAGTACTGCCACGCAATAAACTACTCAGCTGGCAAGGATGATTGCTTCTATTTGTTGGACACCAAGTGAATACTGCCAACTGGCAATACTCTTCACAAACTATAATCACAAAGGAATGTTATTGCAGCCTCATGCAAAAATTGCAGTAGGTCACAGGGACAAAACACCAAAGGGATGTTGACCAAAGGTGTGCTACTTCATGAAAACACACTTGCGCACAATGTCCACATTACACAGACAGCCATTCTTGACTGTAGCCTTGAACAGATTGCCCGCTCACAACGCTGGTACAGCTTGGACTTGGCCCTCTGACTATCATCTGCTTCGACATTTCCAACTACAAGTAAGACTGAGGGAACCAAATTTTACTGGCATAAACAGTTTGAAGGACAAATGGGGAAACTGCATGGAAGTAAAGGTACACTGTTTATCCCCGTGCTTTTTGAAGCAAAAAAAAAACAAAAAACAAGTCAGGAGACGACGATGGTTCACGTGCGAGCGGTATTCAATGACAAAGGACGGACTGTAACCGAAACAGGCCTGGACAGGCCAGGAAATGTCAAAACGAAGGTTACTGACCTTGAAATGAGATAGAAAATAATGTATAATCAGTTATGAGGTTAGTTAGCTACACAATACC
This sequence comes from Myxine glutinosa, assembly GCF_964187855.1. Lineage (NCBI taxonomy): Eukaryota > Metazoa > Chordata > Myxini > Myxiniformes > Myxinidae > Myxine > Myxine glutinosa. Next base: position 91,239,642 of record NC_136264.1, on the reverse strand, counting down.
GAAAATTCGGTGAAAAATGAAATGAAAATAAATAAAATAAAATAAATAAATAACAAAATTAAAAAAATATTTAAAAATAAATTAAAAATCGAGCTCCGTGGGGCTAGACACATGACATTGGCCTAACCAAATATCGAAACCCCTGTCAGATTCCACCAAACCCCTCGGAGAAGATGTAGCTTGAACTTGATTACCCCATAAAAAGACATCTTTTTCAGGCGTCGCTCCGCCCACAATGGGCGCAATACACCCACTCGAGGCAGGACACAACTAGATCATGATATCAACCTCCCACCCAAGTTTCATCAAGATCGGATGATATCATCGGGTAGTTATGCTGTGGACACACACAATGAATATAGTGGTCACTTGATAACTCGTGAACCACAAAACGGAGGAGTGGGGGGTGAGAGCATATTGTAATCAGGTCTATCTCCTCCAAAACGGCTGTGAAGAAATTCACCAAATTTGGTAGTTATGATCAGATGGGAAGAAGATGCGAGAGCATTATCATTTTTAGCTCCGCCACCCAGGTGGGTTCAAAAGGTCAAATACTGAAATATGCAATTATGGGCACATTATTAAACAATTTTAATGAAACTTTGTAGCGTATATGCAAACAAAATTGGGGGATGCATGAATCATGTAATGATTTTTGGGGATATGACACCCCCCCCCCCTCCCCTCCGACCCACCGGTCCATGCCCCAAAGGGTGGGGACTTGGGGTCACATCAGTCAAAAATGAGGGACAAAAATTAACTCTAAATTTTATATTGGGTCATTCCTGGTGGAAGCTTTTGCAGTCTTTCAACTCTGCTTTAGGTGGGAAACATGAGGATTTGTGATGCCATCAACTTCACTCCTGTGATTTTTTAAAGTAGTTATATCTTGGACTATTGGGAGATTCACATTCCAACACTTAACAGCCTCCACATCTCCCCTTAACAAGAATGACTACATAATAAACAGAAGTGGATAAATCCCTCCCAATTAAATACGCTTTCTTTTCCGGTACAATCCAATTGGGAGAACAAGTGCCTGGTTTCAGGACAAAAAAATTAAATTAAAATTGTGAATGTCGACAGATAGATGCCGTAATACCATTTCCTTTGTTCACCAAGCGTTTGATCAAAATTCGCTTTGGTGGGAGCATGTCCATTAGTAGAGGTCAGATGGCATTACACGAAACAAGAATGACCTTCATTAATAAATAACGTGCGCCATTCATTTCTGCAAGGTTACAACACATCTGTGAATGTGTGGCTGAAGCACGGGACCTCATCCAAGCCACGGCTTGGCCAATGGACGGTCAGAGCAATGAAACAAGGACGAGCATTGCACGTTGGAAACCAGAAAAATTAGTGCGTGAACGTCACAAAAGGGACACGTGTCACTCACACGTCCTCCGAGAAGGTTAAAAAGCCTAGCCGACGGCGGTCACGCTCCACCGTGCAGATCTCCAACACAAGCACGCACGCGGGGATGAAACCTGAGCACACGCAGGAACGCCGCTACATAAACAATCCCAGGGAGACTCTGATGGGAGTCTGGGCTGGCACAGCGGCACAAGCTATTTAAAGTGATTCTACAGCGTCAATTGATTACAGCTAGTGTAGTAGGAGAGATGACATTTTAAAATAACAACAGCATACATCACCACTGGAAACTATGCTGCTAATGCTAATAGAGCAAACCAAAACTCACTTACCAAACAGTACAAGTACCTCAACCAGGTTCCATTGTGTACACCAATGAATGAACAACTTCCACTCAAAACAAATCGCAACTGGAATAGGCAAATCACAACTTTGACGCCTTTTAATAAATTCACACACGTACAAGTATTTACTTGTATACATGAATTCAAATTCACATTTTTATACCACCCATCTACGTCACAACACACCCCCGAGTACGCCCCTCTGCGACAGGGCTGTCAATTATACCTGGCGGCACAAGGTGGGGAAAGCAAATACAAATCAGCAAGGAATTGGTGAAAGCAAGCAACGATCGATATGTGCATCAGGTATTCGAAGAGGAACATAAGTTGCAGAATGTGAAAGCAACACATTTAGGGAAAACAAAGCTGAGTCTATACTACATTGCAAGGTGACATTACTGCCACCTTGAAAAAATGTCACCGATACGACAGCAGGGAAAAAAAAAAAGATGGCCAAATGGAACCATTCCAGCATAGGAATTTCAGAAAAACCTATTAACTAGCAAGGACGATGGAGAAATCAGACCCAAAAACATCATATAAACCACGTTGAACTGATGGGGGCTAAAAGACGAAGCTTAACTGGACAAAAAGACCTCACGCAACGAACTACTTACTACAGGTGGACATTGAAAATAGGTAATTAAATAACAAAATTAATATCCCACGTAACAGCAACAACCTGTTGAACCTGGACCAATCAAGAATCAAATTAAAATCGAAAAATTCATAAAATCGGAACCAACAAAATTCATGAAACCGGGGTCCACCATCGACGGATTCTTAAAATCTCATGTAATCAAGAACAAATTGGTGATGGAACCAACAACATTCATGAAACCGGGGTCCACAATGGATGGATTCTTAAAATCTCATGTAATCAACAACAAATTGGTGATGGAACCAACTAAATTCATGAAACCAGGGTCCACAATGGATGGATTCTTAAAATCTCATGTAATCAACAACAAATTGGTGATGGAACCAACTAAATTCATGAAACCAGGGTCCACAATGGATGGATTCTTAAAATCTCATGTAATCAACAACAAATTGGTGATGGAACCAACAAAATTCATGAAACCGGGGCACAATGGATGGATTCTTAAAATCCCATGTAATCAAGAACAAATTGGTGATGGAACCAACAAAATTCATGAAACCGGGGCACAATGGATGGATTCTTAAAATCCCATGTAATCAAGAACAAATTGGTGATGGAACCAACAAAATTCATGAAACTGGGGTCCACCATCGACGGATTCTTAAAATCTCATGTAATCAAGAACAAATTGGTGATGGAACCAACAACATTCATGAAACCGGGGTCCACAATGGATGGATTCTTAAAATCTCATGTAATCAACAACAAATTGGTGATGGAACCAACTAAATTCATGAAACCAGGGTCCACAATGGATGGATTCTTAAAATCTCATGTAATCAACAACAAATTGGTGATGGAACCAACAAAATTCATGAAACCGGGGTCCACCATCGACGGATTCTTAAAATCTCATGTAATCAAGACCAAATTGGTGATGGAACCAACAAAATTCATGAAACCAGGGCACAATGGATGGATTCTTAAAATCTCATGTAATCAAGAACAAATTGGTGATGGAACCAACAAAATTCATGAAACCGGGGTCCACCATCGACGGATTCTTAAAATCTCATGTAATCAACAACAAATTGGTGATGGAACCAACAACATTCATGAAACCGGGGTCCACAATGGATGGATTCTTAAAATCCCATGTAATCAACAACAAATTGGTGATGGAACCAACAAAAGTCATGAAACCAGGGTCCACCATCGACGGATTCTTAAAATCCCATGTAATCAAGAACAAATTGGTGATGGAACCAACAAAAGTCATGAAAACGGGGTCCACCATCGACGGATTCTTAAAATCTCATGTAATCAACAACAAATTGGTGATGGAACCAACAAAAGTCATGAAACCAGGGTCCACCATCGACGGATTCTTAAAATCCCATGTAATCAAGAACAAATTGGTGATGGAACCAACAAAAGTCATGAAACCGGGGTCCACCATCGACGGATTCTTAAAATCCCATGTAATCAAGGCCAAATTGGTGATGGAACCAACAAAAGTCATGAAACCGGGGTCCACCATCGACGGATTCTTAAAATCCCATGTAATCAAGAACAAATTGGTGATGGAACCAACAAAAGTCATGAAACTGGGGTCCACCATCGACAGATTCTTAAAATCCCATGTAATCAAGAACAAATTGGTGATGGAACCAACAAAATTCATGAAACCGGGGTCCACAATGGATGGATTCTTAAAATCTCATGTAATCAACAACAAATTGGTGATGGAACCAACAAAAGTCATGAAACCGGGGTCCACCATCGACGGATTCTTAAAATCCCATGTAATCAAGAACAAATTGGTGATGGAACCAACAAAAGTCATGAAACCGGGGTCCACAATGGATGGATTCTTAAAATCTCATGTAATCAAGAACAAATTGGTGATGGAACCAACAACATTCATGAAACCGGGGTCCACAATGGATGGATTCTTAAAATCTCATGTAATCAAGAACAAATTGGTGATGGAACCAACAAAAGTCATGAAACTGGGGTCCACCATCGACGGATTCTTAAAATCCCATGTAATCAAGAACAAATTGGTGATGGAACCAACAACATTCATGAAACCGGGGTCCACAATGGATGGATTCTTAAAATCTCATGTAATCAACAACAAATTGGTGATGGAACCAACAAAAGTCATGAAACTGGGGTCCACCATCGACGGATTCTTAAAATCCCATGTAATCAAGAACAAATTGGTGATGGAACCAACAACATTCATGAAACCGGGGTCCACCATCGACGGATTCTTAAAATCTCATGTAATCAAGAACAAATTGGTGATGGAACCAACAAAATTCATGAAACCAGGGTCCACAATGGATGGATTCTTAAAATCTCATGTAATCAAGAACAAATTGGTGATGGAACCAACAACATTCATGAAACCGGGGTCCACCATCGACGGATTCTTAAAATCTCATGTAATCAAGAACAAATTGGTGATGGAACCAATAACATTCATGAAACCGGGGTCCACCATCGACGGATTCTTAAAATCTCATGTAATCAAGAACAAATTGGTGATGGAACCAACAAAATTCATGAAACCAGGGTCCACAATGGATGGATTCTTAAAATCTCATGTAATCAAGAACAAATTGGTGATGGAACCAACAACATTCATGAAACCGGGGTCCACCATCGACGGATTCTTAAAATCTCATGTAATCAAGACCAAATTGGTGATGGAACCAACAACATTCATGAAACCGGGGTCCACAATGGATGGATTCTTAAAATCTCATGTAATCAAGAACAAATTGGTGATGGAACCAACAACATTCATGAAACCGGGGTCCACCATCGACGGATTCTTAAAATCTCATGTAATCAAGAACAAATTGGTGATGGAACCAACAACATTCATGAAACCGGGGTCCACAATGGATGGATTCTTAAAATCTCATGTAATCAAGAACAAATTGGTGATGGAACCAACAAAATTCATGAAAACGGGGTCCACCATCGACGGATTCTTAAAATCTCATGTAATCAAGAACAAATTGGTGATGGAACCAACAAAATTCATGAAACCGGGGTCCACCATCGACGGATTCTTAAAATCTCATGTAATCAAGGAGAAACCTGCCCAGCCGGTTCGTGAAAGACTTGGGCCAAAAACTTTCCCGGTAGACTCCACAAGGTGGATCACGAATGAAGGACACAGCACAGATTAATATATCAACATTCCGTCATATGAAGGTACATTTATTCAAACGTCGTCATATAAGCTCACAGACAGAACATATATACATATAATTATATACATTAATAGCTAATCAGAAAATAAACATATAAACACCACAGGGAAGAAAGCCACGATGTACATCGATAGAGGTCGTGCCATGCATGACCCATCGGTGTACTTCGTCACGTAACGATAAACCGTTAAATTATACTCGCAATCGAACGGCTACACTTTATGATAGCAACTAGCAAATGACGTCACAACGCCACACGACGCCATACAGAACGCGATGTCAGTCACGTGTTCTTTCAACATCCCATAAAATTCTCCCAACCGGCCAATATCCGCAGGTTTGTATTGAGAAAAAAAGCAAAAAAGCAAACCTTCATTCTTACCTCCTCGTATTTCAACACCACCTCGCGCCAATGTCTCCTTTCCCCTTGTGTTTCGAACCTCTCTTCAGGCTCTGCCCAAAGAAATTATTTCGTGCTCACGAGTGGAATGGAGGGGGCGGAGCGACCGCCGCCGAGCGGGTGGTAAATCGGACGTCACGTCAGCATCGTGAGAACCCAAATTCCACTCATCACGCGGTGTTCTGTCTCTACCAACTCGAGATGGACCCGCTCTAGTGAACAAAAGAACGTCGGACATCAACCGATTAAAAGGCGGGAGAAATATCCCATTGAGAGCAAACAATAATCCATTGTTTTAAACGTCCTCAGTGCACCTTGGTATTAATTAATTGTATAACCCTAGGCACCTTCTCGCAACGTGTTACCCTACTTTTAATATCACAATCATACCTGTCATCAATAACCTAACATTCCACCTTATTTTCGACGCACGACAACACCTACGTGCCGCCCAAGCTGATGCCCGCCCACCACCAGCAAACTTCTCTCGACACAAAAACTATCATTAAAAACAGATTGTAAGTAACATATGCGGAAGATAAAGCAGCGAGGGCTGTACATCGGCCAACAGGGCGTGCTTCAATAAACGAAACCACCTGCTGAGGAACAAAACAACTGAAACGCCAATTTTGATGCGAAAACCTTGCGCTGCACTCAAATAACCTTCTTGTACCGGCACACGAAAAGTAAGGGCTACTTGTTTTCATGAAACGACTCGAATGAAAAAAAACATCGCGCCCATGTCCGAAGGAAGCGGTGCAGTTTGGCATTATGTGTGCAATCATGTAAGTTACAGGACTTTCAGATGCTGACAAGTTTAGAATTACCCTTTAGAATTACCCTTTAGAATTACCCTTTAGAATTACCCTTTAGAATTACCCTTTAGAATTACCCTTTAGAATTACACTTTAGAATTACCCTTTAGAATTACACTTTAGAATTACACTTTAGAATTATACTTTAGAATTACACTTTAGAATTACACTTTAGAATTACACTTTAGAATTACACTTTAGAATTACCCTTTATAATTACACTTTAGAATTACACTTTAGAATTACCCTTTAGAATTACCCGTTAGAATTACCCTTCAGAATTACCCTTTAGAATTACCCTTCAGAATTAACCTTCAGAATTACACTTTACAATTACCCTTCAGAATTACCCTTTAGAATTACCCTTTAGAATTACCCTTTAGAATTACCCTTTAGAATTACCCTTTAGAATTACCCTTTAGAATTACCCTTTAGAATTACCCTTTAGAATTACCCTTTTGAATTACCCTTTAGAATTACCCTTTGGAATTACCCTTTAGAATTACCCTTTAGAATTACCCTTTAGAATTACCCTTTAGAATTACCCTTTTGAATTACACTTTAGAATTACCCTTTAGAATTACCCGTTAGAATTACCCTTCAGAATTACCCTTTCGAATTACCCTTCAGAATTAACCTTCAGAATTACACTTTACAATTACCCTTTAGAATTACCCTTTAGAATTACCCTTTAGAATTACACTTCGGAATTACACTTTAGAATTAACCTTTAGAATTACCCTTTAGAATTACACTTTAGAATTAACCTTCAGAATTACACTTTACAATTACCCTTCAGAATTACCCTTTAGAATTACCCTTTAGAATTACCCTTTAGAATTACCCTTTAGAATTACCCTTTAGAATTACCCTTTAGAATTACCCTTTAGAATTACCCTTTAGAATTACCCTTTAGAATTACCCTTTTGAATTACCCTTTAGAATTACCCTTTGGAATTACCCTTTAGAATTACCCTTTAGAATTACCCTTTAGAATTACCCTTTAGAATTACCCTTTAGAATTACACTATAGAATTACACTTTAGAATTAACCTTTAGAATTACACTTTAGAATTACCCGTTAGAATTACCCTTCAGAATTACCCTTCAGAATTACCCTTTAGAATTACACTTTAGAATTACACTTTAGAATTACACTTTAGAATTACACTTCGGAATTACCCTTTAGAATTACACTTTAGAATTAACCTTTAGAATTACCCTTTAGAATTACACTTTAGAATTAACCTTCAGAATTACACTTTAGAATTACCCTTTAGAATTACACTTTAGAATTACCCTTTGGAATAACCCTTTGGAATTACCCTTTGGAATTACCCTTTAGAATTACCCTTTAGAATTACCCTTTAGAATTACCCTTTAGAATTACCCTTTAGAATTACCCTTTAGCATTACCCTTCAGGTTCCTTTAAAATTACACTTTAGAATTAACCTTTGGAAGTAACCTTTAGAATTACACTTTAGAATTAACCTTTAGAATTAAACAGAATCAAACTTTAGAATTATACTTAAGATTCCTTTAGAATCACCCTTTAGATTGCTTTATAATTGAATGAATGAATTAACCTTCAGAATTAACCTTTAGAATTACACTTTAGAATTAAACAGAATTAAACTTTAGAATTACCCTTTATATTCCGTTAGAATCACCCTTTAGAATTTACTTTTAGGATTACACTTTGGAATTAACCTTTAGAATTAACCTTTAGAATTAGCGTTCAGAATTACCTTTAGGATTACACTTTAGAATTAACCTTTAGAATTAACCTTCAGAATTAGCGTTCAGAATTACCTTTAGAATTACCCTTTAGAATTACCCTTTAGAATTACCCTTTAGAATTACCCGTTATCATTACCCTTTAGAATTACCCGTTTGAATTACCCTTTAGCATTACCCTTTAGGGTCCTTTAAAATTACCCTTTCGAATTACACTTTTAGAATTAACCTTTGGAAGTAACCTTTAGAATTACACTTTAGAATTAACCTTTAGAATTCAACAGAATCAAACTTTAGAATTATCCTTAAGATTCCTTTAGAATCACCCTTTAGATTCCTTTATAATTGAATGAATTAACCTTAAGAATTAACCTTTGGAATTAACGTTTAGAATTAACCTTGAGAATTAACCTTTAGAATTAAAATCTTAGAATTATTGAATTGAATTGAATGAATGAATTAACGTTTCGAATTAACCTTCAGAATTAACCTTTAGAATTACACTTTAGAATTAAACAGAATTAAACTTTAGAATTACCCTTTATATTCCTTTAGAATCACCCTTTAGAATTTACTTTTAGGATTACACTTTAGAATTAACCTTTAGAATTAACCTTTAGAATTAGCGTTCAGAATTACCTTTAGGATTACACTATAGAATTAACCTTTAGAATTAACCTTCAGAATTAGCGTTCAGAATTACCTTTAGAATTACACTTTAGAATTAAACTTTAGAATTACAGTTTAGAATTAAACTTTAGAATTACACTTAAGAATTAAACTTTAGAATTATCCGTTAGAATTACCCGTTAGAATTACCCTTTAAAATTACCCTTCAGGTTCCTTTAGAATTACCCTTTAGAATTACCCTTTAGAATTACACTTTAGAATTAACCTTTGGAAGTAACCTTTAGAATTACACTTTAGAATTAAACTTTAGAATTACACTTTAGAATTACCCATTAGAATTACCCGTTAGAATTACCCCTGAGAATTACCCGTTAGAATTACCCTTCAGAATTACCCTCCCGGTTCCTTTAAAATTACCGTTTAGAATTACACTTTAGAATTAACCTTTGGAAGTAACCTTTAGAATTACACTTAAGAATTAACATTTAGAAATAAACAGAATTAAAGTTTAGAATTATCCTTAAGATTCCTTTAGAGTCACCCTTTAGATTCCTTTATAATTGAATGAATGAATTGACCTTAAGAATTAACCTTTGGAATTAACCTTTAGAATTAACCTTGAGAATTAACCTTTAGAATTAAAAGCTTACAATTAACCTTTAGAATTAACCTTGAGAATTAACCTTGAGAATTAAACTTTAGAATTAACCTTTTGAATTAAAAGCTTAGAATTATTGACTTGAATTGAATGAATGAATTAACGTTTAGAATTAACCTTCAGAATTAACCTTTAGAATTACACTTTAGAATTAAACAGAATTAAACTTTAGAATTACCCTTTATATTCCTTTAGAATCACCCTTTAGAATTTACTTTTAGGATTACACTTTAGAATTACCCTTTAGAATTACACTTTAGAATTAACCTTTGGAAGTAACCTTTAGAATTACACTTCAGAATTAACCTTCAGAATTAAACAGAATTAAACTTTAGAATTATCCTTAAGATTCCTTTAGAATCACCCTTTAGATCCCTTTATAATTGAATGAATGAATTAACCTTTGGAATTAACCTTTAGAATTAACCTTGAGAATTAACCTTTAGAATTAAAAGCTTAGAATTATTGAATTGAATTGAATGAATGAATTAACGTTGAGAATTAACCTTCAGAATTAACCTTTAGATTGCTCGAGAATTAACCTTTAGAATTACACTTTGGAATTAAACAGAATTAAACTCTAGAATTACCCTTTATATTCCTTTAGAATCACCCTTCAGAATTTACTTTTAGGATTACACTTTATAATTAACCTTTAGAATTAACCTTTAGAATTAGCATTCAGAATTACCTTTAGAATTACACTTTAGAATGACTCTTCAGAATTACCTTTTAAAATTACACTTTAGAATTACACTTTAGAATTAAACTTTAGAATCACCCTTTAGAATTTACTTTTAGGATTACACTTTAGAATTAACCTTTAGAATTAACCTTTAGAATTAGTGTTCAGAATTACCTTTAGAATTACCCTTCAGAATTACACTTTAGAATTACCCTTTAGAATTACCCTTTGGAATTTCCCTTTAGAATTACCCTTTAGAATTACCCTTTAGAATTACCCTTTAGAATTACACTTTAGAATTACCCTTTAGAATTACCCTTTGGAATTAATCTTTAGAATTACCCTTCAGAATTACCCTTTAGAATTACCCTTTGGAATTACCCTTTAGAATTACCCTTTAGAATTACCCTTTAGAATTACCCTTTCGAATTACCCTTTAGAATTACCCTTCATAGTCAGGTTCACTATGTTTTTTCGTTCAAAATCATGGTAGATTAGCAAACCTATACATTTTTGGAAACGTTATTACATGGAAAATCTGAAAATCAATGTTTACATTTGCCAATTCCGACCAATTCGATTCGACCAATTCGACCAATCGACCAATTCCATTCGACCAATTCGACCATTCGACCATTCAACCAATCGCTTCGATCGACCATTCGACCAATTCGATCGATTCGATTCGATTCGATTCATCGAATTCGATTAGATCGACCATTCGACCAATTCGATTTGCCAATCAATTTGACCGACCTTTGCTTGTGTGGAACGGACTGTGAAAACGATGCGGACTATATTGTCGGATACGACACACAGGACAGTGATGACGAACTCTAAATGGCATATTCTGTAATCGTGTATGTTTGATGCCATTGACTGCCTGTGTATATTTTGTCATTGACTGCCTGTGGAGATGTGAAGTTATACTGACTGCATGTGTATATATGATTTTGCTGACTGGCTGTGTATGTTTGGTGATACGAATTATTGTGACACATTTTGATGTTATTAACTGCCTGTACAAAATGATAACATGTATTTGATTATGCAACTTATCGCGAATATAAAGACAGTATTTTGCAATTCAAAACCTTTGATTTGTGTCTTACCATTCCCCATAGCACTAATTTGATACTTTCGTTGGATTCCTTGTCCCTGAAAATATAGGTTTAGTATATTTTAAAAAGTTTTTAGGGTAATTAGAGGCAGAAATTGAACAAAATATGTATTTTACAGTGGCCATTTTGAAAATCCAAAATGGCCGCCATACAGGTATCTCTCCAAATGTAAACATTGATTTTTAGTTTCCTTATGCTATAACCTTTCCAAAAATGTATAGGTTTGCTAATCTACCATGATTTTGAACGAAATATAATTTATTGACATAGTGAACCTGACTATCAGGTTCCTTTAAAATTACCCTTTAGAATTACACTTTAGAATTAACCTTTGGAAGTAACCTTTGGAATTACACTTTAGAATTAACCTTTAGAATGAAACAGAATCAAACTTTAGAATTATCCTTAAGATTCCTTTAGAATCACCCTTTAGATTCCCTTATAATTGAATGAATGAATTAACCTTAAGAATTAAGCTTTAGAATTAACCTTGAGAATTAACCTTGAGAATTAACCTTTAGAATTAAAAGCTTAGAATTATTGAATTGAATTCAATGAATGAATTAACGTTCCGAATTAACCTTCAGAATTAACATTTGAGAATTACACTTTAGAACTAGAACGGGCACTCGGTAGAGCGCATACCTTCGCCGCAGCTACTGTTCTGTACTTGGCATGGGAGTGTAGGGAACAGAACAGTGAACAGTTTGGTGCTGATTTCATGCAAATCGGATAAGAATTGACCGAGTTATGACAAAAAACGCACATTTTGCAAGGTCGTGACCCCCCTGACCTTTGACCCCCAACCGCTAACAAGGGTAATGTCTTCACTGGGTCATGTCGTATATCACAAGATCGGGCATTGAATTCTGAACATTTTGGCATTAGTTGCATGCCAATTGGATAAAAATTGACCGCGCTATGGTAAAAATACGATTTTGACCTTTTCGTGACCTTGACCTTGACCTTTGACCCGATTGCTCCCAAAATCTAATCAAATGTGTCCCGTATAATAACCAATCATCCCACCAAATTTCATGCAATTCGGTTGAATACTTTTTGAGTTATGCGAATAACATACACACACACACACACACAGACATACAAATAAATACACAGCGATCAAAACATAACCTTCCGCTTTTGCGAAGGTAATTAAACAGAATTAAACTTTAGAATTACCCTTTATATTCCTTTAGAATCACCCTTTAGAATTTACTTTTAGGATTACATTTTAGAATTAACCTTTAGAATTAACCTTTAGAATTAACCTTTAGAATTAGCGTTCAGAATTACCTTTAGGATTATGCTTTAGAATTAACCTTTAGAATTAACCTTTAGAATTAGCGTTCAGAATTACCTTTAGAATAACCCTTTAAAATTACACTTTAGAATTACACTTTAGAATTAAACTTTAGAATTAAACTTTAGAATTACACTTTAGAATTAAACTTTAGAATTACCCGTTAGAATTACCCCTTAGAATTACCCTTTAGAATTACCCTTCAGGTTCCTTTAGAATTACCCTTAAGAATTACCCTTTAGAATTACACTTTAGAATTAACCTTTGGAAGTAACCTTTAGAATTACACTTTAGAATTAAACTTTAGAATTACACTTTAGAATTCACCTTCAGAATTAACTTTGAGAATGAAACAGAATAAAACTTTAGAATTAACCTTGAGAATTACACTTTAGAATTAACCTTAAGAATTAAACAGAATAAAACTTTAGAATTAACCTTGAGAATTACACTTTAGAATTAACCTGAAGAATTAAACAGAATAAAACTTTAGAATTATGCTGAAGATTCCTTTGGAATCACCCTTTAGAATTAACCTTTAGAATTACACTTTAGAATTACCCTTCAGAATCCCCCTTAGAATTATCGTTTAGAATAACCATTAGAATTACCCTTTAGAATTAACATTTGGAATTTACATTTAGAATTACACTTGAGAATTACCCTTTAGAATTACCCTTTAGAATTAACATTTGGAATTTACATTTAGAATTACACTTGAGAATTACCCTTTAGAAATAACCTTCAGAATTACACTTTTGAATTAACCTTTAGAATTAACCTTTAGAATTACCCTTTAGAATTACCCTTTATAATTACCCTTTAGAATTACCCTTTAGAATTACCGTTTAGAATTAACCTTTAGATTTAACCTATAGAATTACCCTTGAGAATTACACTTCAGAATCACCCTTTAAAAATAACCTTTAGAATTACACTTTCGAATTACCATTGAGAATTACCCTTTAGATTCCTTTAGAATTACCCTTTAGAATTAACATTTAGAATTAACATTTAGAATTACACTTGAGAATCACCCTTTAGAAATAACCTTCGGAATTACACTTTTGAATTAACCTTTTGAATTACCCTTTTGAATTAACTTTTCGAATTACCCTTTAGAATTAACCTTTAGATTCCTCTAAAATTACCTTTTAGAATGAACCTTTCGAATTACCCTTTGGAGGCCTTTAGAATTACACTTTAGAATTACCATTTAGAATTAACCTTTAGGATTACCCTTTAGAATTACCCTTTAGAATTGCACTTTAGAATTAACCTTTAGGATTACCCTTTAGAATTACCCTTTAGAATTGCACTTTAGAATTAACCTTTAGGATTACCCTTTAGAATTACACTTTAGAATTACGCTTTAGAATTACCCTTTAGAATTACCCTTTAGAATTACCCTTTAGAAATACCCTTTAGAAATACCCTTTAGAAATACCCTTTCGAAATACCCATCAGAATTACCCATTCGAATCACCCATTCGAATTACCCTTTAGAATTACCCTTTAGAATTAGCCTTTAGAATTACCCATTAGAATTACCATTTGGAATTACTCTTCAGAATTACCCATTATAATTATTTGGAATTCGGCCAAAACTCAGGAATTCCACCAACATTTGGGAATTTGACCAACACTTGGTAATTCGGCGAACACTTGGGAATTCCGGGTCCATTTCAATTTGCTATCAATAATTGTACCCACATACTTATGTTGAGGGAATTGTTCGATACTATGGTCGTGAATGATCAAAGGGTCATAATCACCTGATATTGTCGTCGAAAATCTAAAATCATTTGCTTTGTCTTGTTCACATTAAGAACTAAATAATGACGGTCACATCAATCTGCAAACTTCTGAACTTCGTTCACATATTCATGGTTGCCATGGAGTAAGAACCCACTATTTACTGTATCATCAGCATATTTGATAATACTACAATTATGACTTGAACTGCAGCAGTCACCTGCACAACTGTGTAGAACGAAAACAAAATAGAGGAGACAACACAACCTTGTGGTGCCCTTAGACTCAAAATTCTGACACGTGATACCATGTTATTATAAACTTCACCTGTTGTGGTATGGTATCTGTAAGAAGGTTGTGAATTAATCTTGAAAGCTCAGGTGTGACATCTAGTTTCAGTAATTAGTCAATTAACGTGTGGTACGATGGTGTTGAAGGCACGAGAGAACTCAATAAATAATGATCTTACAATAGGACTTCAGAGTATCTAAATGATGCTACAATCTTTGGAAATAAACTAGCATGGCGCCCTCGACACCTCATGGCTTGTCCATCCATTCAGAATGGAATAGATGGATTAGTTACAAAGGATAAGGCAGATTTATAAAGCTGGAACGGAGTTTTAAAGGAAATAATTCTTGACTCTACTTATTTGGCAGAAAATGCAAACTATGACTGACATAAAAGGACATCGATGAGGCCAGAAGACTGTACTAAAGACTTTATTGATAATTTCAATGATGTTATTGTACATTTGCTGTTCATGATGTCGATAAGGCGAGCAGACTGTACTAAAGACTTTATTGATAATGTGAATGATGTTATTGTAGATTTCATGTTCATGATGTCGATGAGGTTAGCAGACTGTACTAAAGACTTTGTTGATAAGGTGAATGATGTTATTGTAGATTTGATGTTCATGATGTCGATGAGGCCAGCAGACTGTACTAAAGACTTTATTGATAATTTCAGTGATGTTATTGTACATTTGATGTTCATGATGTCGATAAGGCTAGCAGACTGTACTAAAGACTTTGGTGATAATTTGAATGATTTTGCTGTAGATTTGATGTTCATGAAGTCGATGAGGCGAGCAGACTGTACTAAAGACTTTATTGATAATTTCAATGATGTTATTGTACATTTGATGTTCATGAAGTAGATGAGGCCAGCAGACTGTACTAAAGACTTTGTTGATAATTTGAATGATTTTGCTGTACATTTGATGTTCATGATGTCGATGAGGCCAGCAGACTGTACTAAAGACTTTATTGATAATATCAATGATGTTATTGTACATTTGATGTTCATGATGTCGATAAGGCCAGCAGACTGTACTAAAGACTTTGTTGATAATTTGAATGATTTTATTGTACATTTGATGTTCATGATGTCGATGAGGCCAGCAGACTGTACTAAAGACTTTGTTGATAATTTCAATGATGTTATTGTACATTTGATGTTCATGAAGTCGATGAGGCCAGCAGACTGTACTCAAGACTTTGTTGAAAATTTGAATGATTTTATTGTACATTTTATGTTCATGAAGTCGATGAGGCGAGCAGACTGTACAAAAGACTTTATTGATAATTTCAATGATTTTATTGTATATTTGATGTTCATGAAGTCGATGAGGCTGGCAGACTGTACAAAAGACTTTATTGATAATGTGAATGATGTTATTGTAGATTTGATGTTCATGACATTGATGAGGCGAGCAGACTGTACTAAAGACTTTATTGATAATTTCAATGATGTTATTGTACATTTGATGTTCATGATGTCGATAAGGCTAGCAGACTGTACTAAAGACTTTATTGATAATGTGAATGATGTTATTGTAGATTTGATGTTCATGATGTCGATGAGGTTAGCAGACTGTACTAAAGACTTTGTTGATAATTTGAATGATTTTGCTGTAGATTTGATGTTCATGAAATCGATGAGGCGAGCAGACTGTACTAAAGAATTTATTGATAATTTCAATGATTTTATTGTACATTTGATGTTCATGAAGTCGATGAGGCGAGCAGACTGTACTAAAGACTTTATTGATAATTTCAATGATGTTATTGTACATTTGATGTTCATGAAGTCGATAAGGCTAGCAGACTGTACTAAAGACTTTATTGATAATGTGAATGATGTTATTGTAGATTTGATGTTCATGAAGTCGATGAGGCGAGCAGACTGTACGAAAGACTTTATTGATAATTTCAATGATGTTATTGTACATTTGATGTTCATGAAGTCGATGAGGCGAGCAGACTGTACTAAAGACTTTATTGATAATTTCAATGATTTTATTGTACATTTGATGTTCATGAAGTCGATGAGGCGAGCAGACTGTACTAAAGACTTTATTGATAATTTCAATGATGTTATTGTACATTTGATGTTCATGAAGTCGATGAGGCGAGCAGACTGTACTAAAGACTTTATTGATAATTTCAATGATTTTATTGTATATTTGATGTTCATGATGTCGATGAGGCCAGAAGACTGTACTAAAGACTTTATTGATAATTTCAATGATGTTATTGTACATTTGATGTTCATGATGTCGATAAGGCTAGCAGACTGTACTAAAGACTTTGTTGATAATTTGAATGATTTTATTGTACATTTGATGTTCATGATGTCGATGAGGCCAGCAGACTGTACGAAAGACTTTATTGATAATTTCAATGATGTTATTGTACATTTGATGTTCATGATATCGATAAGGCTAGCAGACTGTACTAAAGACTTTGTTGATAATTTGAATGATTTTGCTGTACATTTGATGTTCATGATGTCGATGAGGCTAGCAGACTGTACTAAAGACTTTATTGATAATTTCAATGTTATTGTACATTTGATGTTCATGATGTCGATAAGGCTAGCAGACCGTACTAAAGACTTTGTTGATAATTTGAATGATTTTGCTGTACATTTGATGTTCATGATGTCGATGAGGCCAGCAGACTGCACTAAAGACTTTAATGATAATTTCAATGTTATTGTACATTTTATGTTCATGATGTCGATAAGGCTAGCAGACTGCAATAAAGACTTTGTTGATAATTTGAATGATTTTATTGTATATTTGATGTTCATGAAGTCGATGAAGTTCGCAGACTGTACTAAAGACTTTGTTGATAATTTCAATGATTTTGCTGCATATTGGATGTTCATGAAGTCGATGAGGCGAGCAGACTGTACTAAAGACTTTATTGATAATTCCAATGATTTTATTGTATATTTGATGTTCATGAAGTCGATGAGGCTAGTCGACTGTACAAAAGACTTTGTTGAAAACAATTTGAATGATTTTATTGTATATTTGATGTTCATGACATCGATAAGGCTTGCAGACTGTACTAAAGTCTTTGTTGATAATTTGAATGATTTTATTGTACATTTGATGTTCATGATGTCGATGAGGCCAGCAGACTGTACTAAAGACTTTATTGATAATTTCAATGATGTTATTGTACATTTGATGTTCATGATGTCGATAAGGCCAGCAGACTGTACTAAAGACTTTGTTGATAATTTGAATGATTTTATTGTACATTTGATGTTCATGATGTCGATGAGGCCAGCAGACTGTACTAAAGACTTTGTTGATAATTTCAATGATGTTATTGTACATTTGATGTTCATGAAGTCGATGAGGCCAGCAGACTGTACTCAAGACTTTGTTGATAATTTGAATGATTTTATTGTACATTTGATGTTCATGAAGTCGATGAGGTGAGCAGACTGTACTAAAGACTTTATTGATAATGTGAATGATGTTATTGTATATTTGATGTTCATGAAGTCGATGAGGCTAGTAGACTGTACAAAAGACTTTGTTGAAAACAATTTGAATGATTTTATTGTATATTTGATGCTCATGACATTGATGAGGTGAGCAGACTGTACTAAAGACTTTATTGATAATGTGAATGATGTTATTGTACATTTGATGTTCATGAAGTCGATGAGGCCAGCAGACTGTACTAAAGACTTTGTTGATAATTTGAATGATGTTATTGTACATTTGATGTTCATGATGTCGATGAGGCCAGCAGACTGTACTAAAGACTTTATTGATAATTTCAATGATGTTATTGTACATTTGATGTTCATGATGTCGATAAGGCCAGCAGACTGTACTAAAGACTTTGTTGATAATTTCAATGATGTTATTGTACATTTGATGTTCATGAAGTCGATGAGGCCAGCAGACTGTATTAAAGACTTTGTTGATAATTTGAATGATTTTGCTGTACATTTGATGTTCATGATTGCGATGAGGCCAGCAGACTGTACTAAAGACTTTATTGATAATTCAAATGATGTTATTGTACATTTGATGTTCATGATGTCGATAAGGCCAGCAGACTGTACTAAAGACTTTGTTGATAATTTGAATGATGTCATTGCATATTGGATGTTCATGAAGTCGATGAGGCGAGCAGACTGTACTAAAGACTTTATTGATAATTTCAATGATTTTATTGTACATTTGATGCTCATGAGTCATGACATTGATGAGGCTGGCAGACTGTACTAAAGACTTTGTTGATAATTTGAATGATTTTGCTGTATATTTGATGTTCATGAAGTCGATGAGGCGAGCAGACTGTACTAAAGACTTTGTTGATTTTTTTTTTTTTTTTTTTTTTTTTTTTTTTTGTATACTGAATCGAGGCTCGTGAAAGAGCTAACATTTATTTCACAAACAAATCAACGAGACAAACAAAATATACAAAAAGAGGGAGCGGAAGACAAGATGGGGAGAGAAGGGGAAGCACACAACCACAACATTTGAGAGCAGGGAGAAGTGTGGGAGGGAGAGGGCTTGGGGGCAGGAGGTGTGGGATGTGGAGGGGGGGGGGGAACCTGTGGATGTACACCTGGAATGGATGGATGCACACCTGGAATGGTAGAGCGTGTGTGGGAATGCACACTGGAATTGGTAGTGAGGCACGTGGTTGGGTGTGTAAGTGAGAGCACACCTGTGGTTGTCACAGAAGAGGTTTTGAATGATTTTGCTATAGATTTGATGTTCATGAAGTCGATGAGGTTCGCAGACTGTACAAAAGACTTTGTTGATAATTTGAATGATTTTGCTGCATATTGGATGTTCATGAAGTCGATGAGGCGAGCAGACTGTACTAAAGACTTTAACTCTCAAACCTGTGTCCTTCCTCCAAATCCTGGTGGCTTCTGGTCAAATCCGTTTCTGGTGTTTGTTCCCCTTCCATCCCCTCTCTTTCCTCAAATGGCTACACAGTTGACACTGCACGTTACAAAGCCGAATGCCTCAACTCTGTGTTTGCCTCAAAATCTTGTGTCCCAAACCCATCTCTCTCTGTTCCCACCTTACCCAGTCGAACCCAACTGCTCCTGGACTCTGCGTCCTTCTCTCCTGACAAGGTGGAGAAGTTTTTGTCAAACCTCGACTCTGATTCTGCAACTGGACCAGACGGCATCAGCCCACGGGTCCTAAAATCCTGCTGTGCCGCTCTATCTCACCCTCTCTCTGTTCTCTTCACCCTCTCTTTTGCTCAAGGTCATCTGCCAGCATCTTGGAAATCAGCAAACATTACCGCTTTACACAAAAAAGGTGAAAAAACAGATCCTTGCAACTACAGACCAATCAGCCTGCTCCCAATTATCCAAGATTATCTTCTCCAAAGGCTTGACCTCCGATCATCAATTTGGATTCAGACCAGGTCATTCCACTCTGGACATGTTGCTTCTGCTGTCTCAACAATGAATGGAGGTCCTCTATGCCAAACAGGAAATCAGAACTGTCTCCCTTGACATATCACATGACGTCGATACGGTCTGGCACCCGGCTCTGCTCACCAAACTCTCCTCCTATGGTATCCATGGAAATCTCCATGCATGGCTTGCGGACTTCCTCTCTGGTCGTTGTCAACGTGTGGCCCTGAATGGATTTCTCTCATCTCCCCTTCCTGTTCTGGATGGAGTTCCCCAAGATAGTGTTCTGGGCCCTGTGCTATTTCTGGTCTTTGTCAATGATCTCTCCGACTCTCTGGAAAATCCTCTCTATCTCTTTGCTGATGACCCCACCCTCTGCCACTCCATATCTCAACCCTCAGACTGGCAGGCAGCAGCCTCCTCACTCTCTGCAGACCTGGATAGCATCACAAACTGGTCACAAAGATCACATGATCACAAAGACACGACCACAAAGACACGTGGAACATTTCTTCAATCCTGACAAATCTAACACTTTCATTCTCTCAGGAAAGACCATCTGGAAAACCCTCCCATCTACTTTCTCAACAATCCTCTCCAAGAAGTTCTGTCGCTCAAGCTTTTGGGTCTCACTATCTGCCATGATCTTTCTTGGGAAAACCACATTTCCAAGCTGGCCCCCAAAGCCAGTCGCCGACTGGGCATCGTCCGTCGTGCGAAGTCCTTCCTTGGCACACCTGAGCTCCTCACCACATACAAGGCTTTCATCCGCAGCTCAATGGAATACTGTTCCCCCCTCTGGGCCGGTGCTCCTGCCTCACACCTAGCTCGGCTTCACGCTGTTGAAACCAAAGCTTTCAGAATCATTGGAATCTCCTGCGATGAAGCTAACTCCGAGGGCCTTTCACTCACTCACCACAGGCAGGTTGGTGGTCTTTCTGTCTTCTACCCACTCCTCTCCGACCTTGCTCCCCCAGCTCTCTCTGTGCTCTGTCCCCCAAATATTCCTACAGGTCGCACAAGATCTGTCAACAACCCTCTTATGGTTAAACTGCCAAAATCTAGGCTCTCTGCTCACCTTCACTCCTTCATTCCTCTTTTCTCCCACCTCTGGAACAAACTCCCCCACTCCCTTCAATCCCACTCCTCCCTCCAGGTCTTTAAAAGAGATGTTCACCACCATCTCTTATCTTCCCCCATCCAAAACCTTGATCTTTTCTACCCCCGCTAATGCACCGCAGATACACTTTTTTGAAATTCCAACTTCTTTCCTGGAAGTCCTTGCAGTGTCCATATGTTTTATGCCTCTCCCACCTCCCCCAAAGCCCTCTCCCTCCCACAGTTCTCTCGATGTTCCTGCTCTCAAATGTTGTGTTTGTGTCCTTCCCCCTCTCTCCCCATCTTGTCTCCCGCTCCCCTTATTTTGTATTTTATGTGTCGGTTTGACTTTTTGTGTGATTAATGTTAGCTCTTTCACGAGCCTCGATCTTGTATACAAAAAAAAAAAAAAAAATTGATCATTTGAATGATTTTATTGCAGATTTGATGTTCATGAAGTCAATTAGGTTAGCAGACTGAACAAAAGATTTTATTGATAATTTGAATGATTTTATTGTAGATTTGATGTTCATGATGTTGATGAGGCTAGCAGACTGTACTAAAGACTTTATTGATAATCTTATTATAATAGAGCAAACGTATATGGTTAGGTTTGTCGCCATGTATGTTTATATGCGACGAAAACGTCTTCTTCTTCTTCAAATGAAATTACCACCCTCTTAATTGCGTTAAGACTGCTGAGACCCCTCAGACCGTTGACGACCTTTTAATTCCCCACAAGACCCTTCAGACCACCAAGACCCCGGAAGACCCAAAATACCCTGAAGACCCCCAAAGACCCAAAACACCCCAAAAGACCCAAAATACCCTTCAAGGCCCTGAGGCTCAAAAAGACGGATTACCTGAAGACCCAAAACACCCCGAAGACCCAAAACACCCCGAAGAACCAAAACACCCGAAGACCCAAAACACCCCAAAGACCCAAAACACCCAGAAGACCCAAAACACCCTGAAGACCCAAAAACACCCAGAAGACCCAAAACACCCCGAAGACCCAAAACACCCCGAAGACCCAAAACACCCCGAAGACCCAAAACACCCCGAAGACCCAAAATACCCCAAATAACCAAAACACCCCGAAGCCCCAAAACATCCCGAAGACCCAAACACCCAGAAGATGCAAAACACCCAAAAGACCCAAAACACCCCGAAGACCCAAAACACCCCGAAGATCTTAGCTCTTTCATGAGCCTCGATTCAGTATACAAAAAAAAAAAATCCAAAACACCCAGAAGACCCAAAACACCCAGAAGACCCAAAACACCCCGATGACCCAAAACACCCCGAAGACCCAAAACACCCCGAAGACTCAAAACACCCCGAAGACGCAAAACACCCCGAAGACCCAAAACACCCCAAAGATCCAAAAGACACCGAAGACCCTTAAGACCCAAAAGCCTCCGAAGACACCAAAGACCCTGAAGACCAAAAACACCTCAAAGGCCCAAAATACCCTTAAGGGCCCAGAGGATCCAAAAGACCCTGAAGACCCAAATGGCCCTGAAGTCCCAAAACACCATGAAGACCCAAAAGACACTGAAATGGTCAAAGATGCCTACCCCTCTGAAACGACGTGTGGTGAGGCGTGCAGAGCGGCCGAGTCACGCTAGTTTGAATGATTTTATTGTACATTTGATGTGCATGAAGTCAATGAGGCTAGCAGACTGCACTGAAGACTTTGTTGATAATTTCAATGATTTTATTGTAGATTTGATGTTCATGACATCGATGAGGTTAGCACTGTACTGAAGACTTTGTTGATAATTTGAATGATTTTATTATAGATTTGATGTTCATGAGGTCGATGAGGCTCGCAGACTGTACCAAAGACTTTGTTGATAATTTGAATGATTTTATTATAGATTTGATGTTCATGAGGTCGATGAGGCTCGCAGACTGTACCAAAGTCTTTGTTGATAATTTGAATGATTTTATTGTAGATTTTATGTTCATGACATCGATGAGGTGAGCACACTGTACTAAAGACTTTATTGATAATTTGAATGATTTTATTGTACATTTGATGTTCATGACATCGATGAGGTTAGCACTGTACTGAAGACTTTATTGATAATTTGAATGATTTTATTGTACATTTGATGTTTATGACATCGATGAGGTTAGCGCACTGTACTGAAGACTTTATTGATAATTTGAATGATTTTATTGTACATTTGATGTTCATGACATCGATGAGGTTAGCACACTGTACTAAAGACTTTGTTGATAATTTGAATGATTTTATTGTAGGTTTTATGTTCATGACATCGATGAGGTTAGCAGACATGGGAGATCTCGCGAGATCTTGGAGACGGCGGCAGGGATTTTCGAAGCTCCACACGGTCTCCACGTTTTTCGAAGTTAAGTCTGTTCACAATTGTATTTTGTCGAAACTGTATTTATCTTTCGGTGTGTGAAGTTATTGTGTGCAACTTTGGTTGTTTCTCGGTGTTTATCTTTCATAAATTGATCGTCTGTTTGCCGTGTCGCGAGCAAGGCCTTGTACAGTGTGCACTGTACAACCTTGAGGCTTTGTTTTTCTCTCAGTGGTCCGTCGTTTGTGATCCAATAACTTTCGTTCTCTGTATTCCCAGTCTTTTCACCCATAGCCTACTTCCTTGTGTAAATCTCAACTCAAAAAAAAAAAAAAAAAAAACATTTCCTTCTCTGTTCTCATTCGTTTATTCATTCTTATTCGTTCGTTCGTTCTTCGACCACGTGTTTCTCCCCCATTTCCCCAGATAGTTTTCACTCATTAACCTTCAATGTTCACACTTTCCCCTCAAGTTATGTATTCCGTCATATTTTATAACACCTTTTTCTTCTTCTTCTTTAAAAGGCTGCTTTCGACTTGCTCACCAAATCAATTCATCCCAAAAAAAATATCCATCTCCTATAGTGCCTTTGTTCTACATTCCCTAAACTCTCCTGCACTCCATCCTCCATCCAGCGTCCTTAAACGTATTTTTAACTCGAAGGTCACAAGAAACTCATTTTGCAATAAATGTTCGTTTCCCATAAATCGTACACTTTCAAAAATCCAATCTCACCCCTCCCCTCCAAATCTTCCCCATAACCCCTCCCCTCCAAATCTTCCCCATCACCCCTCCCCTCCAAATCTTCCCCATCACCCATCCCTTTCAAATCTCCCCCCTTGCCCCCTCCCTCCTAAACTACCCCCTCACCCCTCCCCGCCAAGACGCCCCCTCGCCCCTCCCCTCCTAGAATCCTGCCTCACCCCTCCCCTCCAAATCTCCCCCATATCCCATCCCTTTCAAATCCCTCCCCTTGTCCCTTCCCTCCCAAACTCCCCCCTCACCCCTCCCCTTCAAATCTCCCCACCCTCATTGCTTCTCAATTTCCCCCCGCTCACTCCCCCTCCTCAAAGCGTCCTCCCCGCTTCTTCCCCCTTCAAACTCTCACCTCCATCTCCCCCAACCTTCTGCCTCGCTCTTCCCCCTCCTCAAATAACACCTCATTGTGGCTCACCCAATCACCATCAAACCTTTTGTCCGCCCCATCCTTCCCTTTCTCCGAGCTATTCTGAAATCTCTGACACACCTTCAACAGCTCTCCCTACCTCTTCCACCTCTTCCACATCTTACCCTACCCCTCCTCCCCCCTGTTCTGTATCTGATGCTCCCCCTTCCTCTTCATTAACGGTATGGACCTCAAACATCCGGGGCCTTCGTTCAAACTTAACCGATCTCTCCATACAGGTTGCTTCTGTTAAACCAGACGTGATCTGCTTAACAGAAACTTTCCTCCTTTATGATGTCTCTGATTCCATAGTATCTCTCCCGGGCTACTCCCTCCTCCGGTATGATAGACCTGAGCCTCGTCCTGGAGGCGGGGTTGCTATCTTTATCAAAAACTCTCTTCCTCACTCGCCCTGCACTGCACTCTCTCCACCTCACCCCCAGGAATACCTCTGGCTACGGCTTCCCCTTCGCTCCCACCTCTTGTTCATATGTGTGTTGTACCGTGCACCAAACAGTGATGACTCGATCTACATCTCGCTGTCTGATGATATGGACCAACTTCTATCTACTCATCCCAACTCTCTCTTCCTCATATGTGGTGATTTCAACTGTCATCATGCCAGTTGGCTGGGTGTGGGTACCTCTCTCACCAGCCATGGCTCCTCAGCAAAGGACTTCTGCGACTCACTGGGACTGACACAATCTGTCAATTTCCCGACCCGGATCTCAGTCAACGGAACATCTTCTCTTCTGGACTTGGTTATGACTAACTTCCCTGAAAATGTCTGCTGCTCTTCTTCTGCTCCGATCGGAACATCTGATCATGTCCTTGTTAAAGTGGACATCTCTCTGACCATCCTCAGGGAGCCTGCTCAGCGTCGACGAGTCTGGCATTTCACTCAGGCCAACTGGCACGGTCTTCAAGCAGCCATCAATCATCTGGACTGGTCTCCCATCTCTACCACCTCTGACATCAACTCATCCTGGGAATTCTTCCAAAGTAAATTGCTCTCTCTCATGCACAGATTTATCCCATCTCGTCTTCAGTTGTCATACCCTTCCTCCCGTCCATGGTACACGGAATCTTGTGGTGAGGCTGTTGCCCAGAAACAACTTGCCTTCGTCTCCTGGAAAGCAAATCCAACGGAAGGAAATCTCATTTCCTTTCACAAAGCCCGAAACAAGTGTGTGTCCACCCTCAGGAGAGCCAGGAAACAATATCTCTCCGTTCTCAAGACCGAACTCTCTTATCTGTCTCCCTCTTCCAAATCCTGGTGGCGTCTGGTCAAATCCGTTTCTGGTGTTTGTTCCCCCTCCATCCCCTCCCTTACCTCAAACGGCTACACAGCTGACTCCGCACGTGAAAAAGCTGAATGCCTTAACTCTGTGTTTGCCTCTAAATCTTGTGTCCCAAACTCATCCCTCTCTGTACCCACCATACCCAGTCGTACCCTGCTGCTCCTGGACTCCGTGTCCTTTCCTCCTGACAAGGTGGAAAAGTTTCTGTCAACCCTCGACTCTGATTCTGCAACTGGACCCGACGGCATCAGCCCACGGTTCCTAAAATCCTGCTCTGCTGCTCTATCTCACCCTCTCTCTGTTCTCTTCACCCTCTCTTTTGCTCAAGGTCAACTGCCATCTGCTTGGAAATCAGCCAACATCACCGCTTTGCACAAAAAAGGTGCAAAAACAGATCCTAGCAACTACAGACCAATCAGCCTTCTCCCAATTATCAGCAAAGTCATGGAATCCATCATTGCTTCTGATATGAAATCTTTCCTCTTCTCCAATGGCTTGATCTCTGATCATCAATTTGGTTTCAGACCAGGTCACTCTACTCTGGACATGCTGCTTCTGCTGTCTCAACAATGGATGGAGGTCCTCAATGCCAAACAGGAAATTAGAGCTGTCTCCCTCGACATATCACGTGCCTTCGACACGGTCTGGCACCCCGCTCTGCTCACCAAACTCTCCTCTTTTGGTATCCATGGAAATCTCCACGCATGGCTGGCGGACTTCCTCTCTAGTCGTCGTCAACGTGTGGCCCTGAATGGGTTTCTCTCATCTCCTCTTCCTGTTCAGGCTGGAGTTCCCCAAGGCAGTGTTCTGGGCCCCGTGCTTTTTCTGGTCTTCATCAATGATCTCTCTGACTCTCTCGAAAATCCTCTCTATCTCTTTGCTGATGACTCCACTCTCTGCCGCTCCATTCCTCTTCCCTCAGATCGGCAGTCTGCTGCCTCCTCACTCTCTGAAGACCTGGACAAAATCACAGACTGGTCAAACAAGTGGAACATGTCTTTCAATCCTGACAAATCTCACACTCTTACTATGTCTCTCCGAAAAGATCGACTGGACAACCCTCCCATCTACTTTCTCAACAATCCTCTCCAAGAAGTTCTGTCGCTCAAGATTTTGGGTCTCACTATCTGCCATGATCTTTCTTGGGAAAACCACATTTCCAAGCTGGCCTCCAAAGCCAGTCGCCGACTGGGCATCCTCCGTCGTGCGAAGTCCTTCCTCGGCACACCTGAGCTCCTCACCACATACAAGGCTTTCATCCGCAGCTCAATGGAATACTGTTCTCCCCTATGGGCCGGCGCTCCTGCCTCACACCTAGCTCGGCTTCACGCTGTTGAAACCAAAGCTTTCAGAATTATTGGAATCTCCCGCGATGAAGCTATCTCTGAGGGCCTTTCACTCACTCACCGCAGGCAGGTAGGTGGTCTTTCTGTCTTCTACCGACTCCTCTCCGGCCTTGCACCCCCAGCTCTCTCTGTGCTCTGTCCCCCAAATATTCCTACAGGTCGCACAAGATCTGCCAGCAACCCTCTGATGGTTAAACTGCCGAAATCTCGGCTCTCTGCTCACCTTCACTCTTTCATTCCTCTTTTCTCCCGCCTCTGGAACAAACTCCCTCACTCCCTTCAATCCCACTCCTCCCTCCAGGTCTTTAAAACAGCTGTTCACCACCATCTCTTATCTTCCCCCATCCAAAACCTTGATCTTTTCTACCCCCGCTAATTCACCCCAGATCCACCTTGTTTGAAATTCCAACTTCTTTCCTGGAAGTCCTGGCAGTGTCCATATGTTTTATACCTCTCCCACTGCCCCCTTCCCACGCCCCCCCCCCCCCCAAAGCCCTCGCCCTCTCTCAGATCTCTCGATGTCTCCATGTCTCTCGGTCCCTGCTCTCAAATGTTGTGTTTGTGTCCTTCCCCCTCTCTCCCCATCTTGTCTACCGCTCCCTATGTTATATGTTTTATGTGTCGGTTTGTCTTTCTGTGTGATTAATGTTCGCTCTTTCACGAGCCTCGATATTGTATACAAAAAAAAAAAAAAAAAAAAAAAAAAAAACTGTACTAAAGACTTTATTGATAATTTGAATGATTTTATTGTAGGTTTTATGTTCATGACATCGATGAGGTTAGCAGACTGTACTAAAGACTTTATTGATAATTTGAATGATTTTATTGTAGATTTGATGTTCATGACATCGATGAGGTTAGCACTGTACCAAAGTCTTTGTTGATAATTTGAATGATTTTATTGTACATTTGATGTTCATGACATCGATGAGGTTAGCACTGTACCAAAGTCTTTGTTGATAATTTGAATGATTTTATTGTACATTTGATGTTCATGACATCGATGAGGTTAGCAGACTGTACTAAAGACTTTGTTGATAATTTGAATGATTTTATTGTAGATTTGATGTTCATGACATCGATGAGGTTAGCACTGTACCAAAGTCTTTGTTGATAATTTGAATGATTTTATTGTAGATTTGATGTTCATGACATCGATGAGGTTAGCACTGTACTAAAGACTTTGTTGATAATTTGAATGATTTTATTATAGATTTGATGTTCATGAGGTCGATGAGGTTAGCAGACTGTACTAAAGACTTTGTTGATAATTTGAATGATTTTATTGTAGATTTGATGTTCATGACATCGATGAGGTTAGCACTGTACCAAAGTCTTTGTTGATAATTTGAATGATTTTATTGTAGATTTGATGTTCATGACATCGATGAGGTTAGCACTGTACTGAAGACTTTGTTGATAATTTGAATGATTTTATTGTAGATTTGATGTTCATGACATCGATGAGGTTAGCACTGTACCAAAGTCTTTGTTGATAATTTGAATGATTTTATTGTACATTTGATGTTCATGACATCGATGAGGCTTGCAGACTGTACTAAAGACTTTGTTGATAATTTGAATGATTTTATTGTAGATTTGATGTTCATGTTCATGACATCGATGAGGTTAGCACACTGTACTAAAGACTTTATTGATAATTTGAATGATTTTATTGTACATTTGATGTTCATGACATCGATGAGGCTTGCAGACTGTACTAAAGACTTTGTTGATAATTTGAATGATTTTATTGTACATTTGATGTTCATGTTCATGACATCGATGAGGTTAGCACACTGTACTAAAGACTTTGTTGATAATTTGAATGATTTTATTGTACATTTGATGTTCATGACATCGATGAGGCTTGCAGACTGTACTAAAGACTTTGTTGATAATTTGAATGATTTTATTGTAGATTTGATGTTCATGACATCGATGAGGTTAGCACTGTACTAAAGACTTTATTGATAATTTGAATGATTTTATTGTACATTTGATGTTCATGACATCGATGAGGTTAGCACACTGTACTAAAGACTTTATTGATAATTTGAATGATTTTATTGTACATTTGATGTTCATGACATCGATGAGGCTTGCAGACTGTACTAAAGTCTTTGTTGATAATTTGAATGATTTTATTGTACATTTGATGTTCATGACATCGATGAGGCTTGCAGACTGTACTAAAGACTTTGTTGATAATTTGAATGATTTTATTGTAGATTTGATGTTCATGTTCATGACATCGATGAGGTTAGCACACTGTACTAAAGACTTTGTTGATAATTTGAATGATTTTATTGTACATTTGATGTTCATGACATCGATGAGGCTTGCAGACTGTACTAAAGACTTTGTTGATAATTTGAATGATTTTATTGTAGATTTGATGTTCATGA
The DNA here is from genome assembly GCF_964187855.1 of Myxine glutinosa. Lineage (NCBI taxonomy): Eukaryota > Metazoa > Chordata > Myxini > Myxiniformes > Myxinidae > Myxine > Myxine glutinosa. Next base: position 91,209,622 of record NC_136264.1, on the reverse strand, counting down.
CATCGATGAGGTTAGCACTGTACCAAAGTCTTTGTTGATAATTTGAATGATTTTATTGTACATTTGATGTTCATGACATCGATGAGGTTAGCACTGTACTGAAGACTTTGTTGATAATTTGAATGATTTTATTGTACATTTGATGTTCATGACATCGATAAGGCTTGCAGACTGTACTAAAGACTTTGTTGATAATTTGAATGATTTTATTGTAGATTTGATGTTCATGTTCATGACATCGATGAGGTTAGCACACTGTACTAAAGACTTTATTGATAATTTGAATGATTTTATTGTAGATTTGATGTTCATGACATCGATGAGGTTAGCACACTGTACTAAAGACTTTATTGGTAATTTGAATGATTTTTATGGTAGATTTGATGTTCATGATTTCAAACCTGAGAACGATTCTGTTGTGAAAATGTTGAAGGATAAGATTCGGGCCTCGGACAAGACTCTGTTGGTTAATGTGAAGGAGGTTCGTGATGAATTTGCAAAGACGAAAGTGAACAAGGCCACTGGCCAAGATGGTATTTCCAAAAAGGTTCTGAAACTTTGTAGTCAACAACTTTCCCCAGTGTTCCAACATTGCTGAGCATCAGAGGCCTTCAGGCCTCATGTGTTAGGCCCACCAGAAAACCAAGATGGCGGCCATGTCATTTTTGTGTCAGTGCTATGGTGGGTGGAGTCAAGCGATAGATGTGGGGATGGTCCGGCAGCTGTCCGACCAATGGGTGCACATTTTAAAAAATCGACCCCTACCAAGAACCCCAACAACAACAGCAACATGAAGCTCTTGTAGACCTGCGACATGTCAGAGGTAAAAAAAACGTCCAGTGTGCAAGTGCGTGAGATACTGTTGCTTGAATCCGACAATTAAACTCCGACCAAAGCCGTTCAATCAGCGTTCCGAGTAGAGTTTGTTGCAACATGAACTGATAAAATTGCTGAAGCTCTCTTACCTACTAGAATTGCAGAACCTGAAGTGCAGAAAGGTCAGCAAGTGCAGCAACATCATGCTCGCTTCAGGCAGTGCTCTAGAAACTTATTCGGGTTCACCAGATATGAGGTCAAACCTGCAGAAACTGCAATAAGTTGAACCACTTTGACAGGTGGTGTCACCGATCTGCCCCAGCAGCAGCTCCTGCCCAGCAACAGCCACAATCCACACTGTGCTCTCCAACCCCGCTGGCTTTAAGACATGTGTTGTTTACCTCAGGGAAGTGTTCCCTGCCCTTGCTTCTGGACACTGGGGCCAAGGTGTCACTGCTCAATCTCAACACCTACAAGCGGTTCTTTTCACAGCTACCTCTGCAGCTCCTTTCCACCGATCTGAGCAGTTATGGGCAGGCCAGAATTGAAGTCCCGGGTTCCCTGCAACTACCAGTGGTACCCGGGTCTCTGCAAGCCTTCAAATTCCATGTAATGCATCACCTCACCATAACACCCATCCTGGCACACTTCGACGTTGCCGGCCTCTTCTTGGTCACTTGTCCCAACCTTAGAATGGGATGTTGAAGCCCATCGCTTTCGCCTCTCGGGTAGTGAGTCCTACTGAACGGGTGCACGATGGACACCTGGGTGTCGTCAGATTGAAACAGCAGTGTCAGGACCTTGTATGGTGGCGCACACAAAATGATCAACTTCCTGATAGGGTGGAAGTCCTTTGAAGATTATCCCAAGAAGAAATATATTTAGTCCCCGAATAGCAAATTATGTCGTATGTGTAATAGTTGAAGGAATATTGTTTATATTTGCCGATTGTTAAAGCAAAGTAACTGAGATATTGTTACCTCCACCACCAAATGTGGATGGAGGTTATGTTTTCACTCCTGTTTGTTTGTCTGTCTGTTTGTTTCTGTGTGAATAGGGTATCTCAAAATGCTATGGACGGATTTGGACGAAATTTGGTGGAGAGGTTAGGAGTGTGACAAGGATGAAATGATTAGATTTGAATTGATCAGATTTTGGTGAAGATCCAGATCTGGATCCGAGAATTTTTTAATTTGTAAGTGATTCTTCACCATTGAGTGATAGGGCCACAACCGATATATAGCACGATATTTCAAAACGTTGTGGATGAATTATGACAAAACTTGGTGGATGAGTTGGTTAGGTGACAAGAACAAGCCAATTCGATTTGGGTTCAGGTCCGAATCCAGATCTGGCCTATCTGTGGGATACAAAACGTAAACTGTTCGGCCTGGCGGAGGTTTGTGCTCCACCGAATGCCCTTCTAGTTTTCCTGTGTTATTGCAGTCACTCACTGAAATTGAATCCATGACTCATATGTCATATCTCAAAACAAAATGTCTATGTCATTGAGGACATGTGATTACTGTGTTGAAACTGACATTGCATTGCACGACGTTGTCCTCGGAACTGCATCTCTGCAAGCTTCTCCCACAAGCATTACCTCCTTAACCAAGGTGCTTAATAAATGTCACATTTAGTCCACGTATTAACTCAAGTTGTTGGAATCGGGTTTTTACCACAACAAGGGCACCCATCACTCGGTGGTGGCAACACTTAAGGTTTATTCGCATTTGAGAGTAACAGACAGCGAGCCTAATTCGCTGTATCTATATGACATAGCCCAATGTACTTGTACACTTAGCATATCGATTTTTCTACTGCAGCAATTGTGTCTTGTGTGAGCTCACCCTTGAGGAGCTCATGATTCTATAATACTAGCAGAAGTACCCGGCGTTGCCGGGTGGGGGAGGGGGGATGAGGGATAAGGGGAGGAGGGGGAATAGGGGGGGAGGAGGGGAGGGGGGAGGTGCAAGGAAAGGAGGGAGAATGGAGGGGAGGGGGGAGGGGAGGGAGGGCGGAATGGGGGGAGGGGGAAGGAAAGGGGGGAGGAGAAGGGAGGGGAGGGGGGAGGAGAAGGGAGGGGAGGGGGGAGAGGAGGGAGTGCGGAGTGGGGAGGGGAGGAATTGGGGGAAGGGGGGAAGGGGGAAAGGGGGGGGGGGAAGACAGGGATGGGGGGGGGGGGGAGGGTTGGGGAAGGCAGGAGAGGAAGGGGAGCAAGGGGATTTATCACCTTTTCATTAAATATATGCTGGTGGGTGAATGTGGCGTTTATCCCGTTTCTGCGTTAAGTGTGTGTGATGCCGAACAGGAAGAAGAAGAAGCCGTATTACCAACTTCGTACACTTCCGGAATTGTTTGATTTATTTGTGTTCAAATGTCTGGTGATTGTTTTGTATTTATTTATGCGAATGTGTACTTGTATATAACTCTCATTAATTAAAAAAAGGCTTTGGCACTATCGAGCGATTTTTTTTTTTTAACTCCAAAAAAACGAACTTTTTTTTTCCAATTTTTTTTTTTTTGCCTAAAACACTCGCAGCACTCACTGATGAACCTCTGAAAGTTTGACGAAGATCCGTTTAGCCAACTCTGAGAAAAATGGCGACACACAGACAGACATCTCTCTTCTATAGTAGATATACATAGGTTTTCGCCTTCCGTCTCAATGGTGAAGAATCACTTGGAAAAATTATAGGATCCGGATCTTCATAAAAATCTTAATCATTTCGTCTTTGCCACACGTCCTGTCCAACAAATTTCATTTGAATCCGTCCACAACTTTTTGAGATATTCTGTTCACAAACAAACAAACAGGCAAGGGTGAAAACAACCTCCGCCCAAATTCGTGGTGGATGTCATGACATCATCAGTTCCTTCCTTTATAGTTGCTCCAGCCTCTGTTGACCTAAAAAAAAGCCTGAATTCCTTCCTCAATTCCTACTGCAAACCAATTGCTGCCCCCTTTCTGTTTAGCATCTGGCCATCATTATCGAAACACTCCCTTTGTGTTCCTATAATGCCTTGCGGAGGGCGGTATGTGCTCTTCTGAGTGCCATTGTCGTTGGATTTTGGTTTATTTGATATCAGGTATAGTTATTATTATTATTATTATTTTTTGTATACAAGATCGAGGCTCATGTAATATCTAACATCAATCACAAAAAAAAAAAAAAAAAAAAAGGGCATCCATCATAGTTGATATATTCAGATTTTGTTTCTTCTCAGTTATGTCCAAATGGAGGCGAACACTAGTTACCAAAGAAACCAGCCATTTTCCCAAATTGATCAAGGGTATCAGCTTGGCATCCTCGAGGTTCTGATTCTACATAGTTTGATTATATAAAAATCAAGAAAAATCCATTGTGGGACTTTCAATGCAAGATTACCTCAAACTTCCTCTGGACTATAAAGGACAATTCAGAGGACAATGTCTCAAGGTTGTGGCATCACTTCAACTTCTGGAGAAGGCATCGAAATGTACCCTATTGTGCACCTCTTTCCATGTCGATCCTAAGAAAACTGGCATCTTTCTCAGAGACGTGGCCCGCATTGTGTATGCCCGAGGCATTGCGTCGGGGCAAGGAAGATTAAGGCAGACAACTCTGATGTTCTCAGACAGTTCACAGATTTCCTTGACATAACAGTTACAGAACAGCAGACAGATTTCATGAAGCGCAACAAAGTGGACAGAAAGTGTGATAAGTTATATCACAAGAAAATGGACAATGAATGCTTTGGACTGACAAAATGTTGTTGCTTTTATCCCATGGACAAGCCACAGTTGAACATTAATTTCCTGTAAACATTCAATTCGTTGAAGTTAACCTCCAAGCTGAGCAGTTTTTCTTGGCACAGACTCAGCTGGTAACACATTTATGCACGTGGTGGCATTTTGAGAAGGAAACTTAAAGAAGTTGCTTCTGTCAGCTTGTCGTATCAGGAAGAAGCATTTATTGAGATGAGCTGAAGACATAGAGTGGTGGTTGATAAGTTTGAAAGAAAACAAAATCAAAGAAGGATCCACACCGACAACGGGCTTAGAAGAATCAGCGCAATTGCTTATTTGTGGATGTTTCTACAAGTTACAGAATTGTGCAACTGGTTGCAAAGATAAGAGAGATGCAGGCTCCTCCACGTTTAAACAATCTGCTGGGTCATTTGTAGCGATGCATTTCATCACATTAACTTCAGCGAACTATTGCAGTGGCTGCAATTCCTGCTGTGCTCTCACCATTTCCTGTTGTAGAGACATACAACTTGCAACAGAAAATCAACTAAAAGCAAACTGGGGAGATCAGGTGATCAAACGTTTGGCAGAGCTTCTGCTCGAGAGATATTGTGGAATATCAATGAGAGAACGCTAGCGTTTAGGCAGCTTTACTTTGAAATTATTTTGAAACAACTACAGATGAGACAGCTACCAAAGGCCAGAATGCATTGGAGACCAAAAAAAAGCAGACAGCACTACTCGGGTCAGTCAAATCGCCACAACATATTTCAAGATATTACTTATAAATGGCGAAACCATGTTGTGCAAGTTGTTGCTAAAGATGTGACCAAAGTATGAGTTGCACACGGTTAAGTTGCACGATTGCGAGAGCAAGTTGATTGGACAACTGATCACTCAAGTTTAGGGACTAGGCTTAATGCTTCAGTCACATTTGGCTCGGCGGCTGTAGGGTCTAAAAAATCTACCCGCAGTATTTCCACGGCCACACAATGTAGCAGTCACATATGTTTTAATTTTTCGGGTAGCCGCACGGGGTATTTAGAAATTGTGGAGACCGAAAACGTGGGGGTGCCGTACGGTCTTTGATTTGATGTCGCACGGTGACCTTAGGGCGTCCCTGCAGCGGCCATATAATTTTCAAGGCAGACGCAAGGTAGCCTCAAGGTGCCCGCAAGGCGACCGCAGGGGGGCCCTAAGGCGAACGTGCGGCCAGACGGACGGTAACGAGTGGGTATATATACCAGTTCTTTTTCATATGTATAACAGCACTTACAGTTGTCATGGCTACGGCTTGTCGAATTGCTACGGCCACCCAAGAAATGAAAAAAGTTATAACTCCGCGCTATAATTCCACGGCGACCCCTACGGCCTGTAAAAGATAGCCATACGCCCTAGGGCCACCCTGAGGCCACCTCAGAAACTCTGCGGCCGCCGCACGTTTCTGTCAATTTAGGGGGGGTACGGCCGCCGTATCCTAGCTGTAGAGCAAATGTGACTGATGCTTTACTTGGAGGACTTCCGTATCCAAGTTTCAGAGAACTGCAAAGCATAAGCGTAAAGAACTGATGGCAGTTGAAGATAAGTCAGGTGACCTTGTCAAAACGCTCAGAATGAAAGTTTGGGGTCGGTGTGAAAAATAATGTTTCAAGATTTTAACGAAATTCTGGTGTGACGACAGCATTAATTAATTAATTAATTAAATGGATCGATTAAATTTCTTCAGCAATGCAAGTCTGCTCTGCTCAGTCTAAATATTTTGCTACCACATCGAAGGTACTGCACAAACGTGACAACATTATTGTGCGAATTGCCTAAAATAATGATAGGATGGAGAGAAGTTGTGAACATTGTAACCATTTCCGAATGCATCGTCTATAGTCCAGTCAAATTAGTCAATTTAGAAGCCCAACCCACCATTAATTGGAAAAGATTGTTTCTCTGTTGGATTCTCCTCTGATATACCCCAGGAATACCACATCAAAAATAGAGATGAATGGGAGGGGTGGAAGGGGTATAAATATGCTAATTTATGTTAATTAGGTCCGAACATCAAAGGAACAAGCTAAACAAGAAGAAATCTTGCATTTGTCTCAAGAATAATCAATTTAATGCTACCCAACTTCATCAATAGTGTTGTTAGAAATGATAGAAACTCAAATTAGGTACCTACTTGGATTATTACCTGATGATGTAATCATAATTATGCTAATTAAGTGTCGCCATTAATGAAAAACCGTCTTTTTCTATTATAGTCAGTGCATGTTTTAGGTGTGCCTATTTTGTCCTGTTTGGCATCCCATTGATTTCTCCTCTTCTGATTTGATGAAGAAATTACTAGTAAAAATGAATGTTGGTACTTTGTAGCATGTACAGGTAAGTTTTTAGGTACTTAAAAAAACTCACCTTGGTAAAGCCTAATGCATGCCTGCATGTGCTGACATTCCTTCCTATGTGATGGCATTTGGGCATTTATGGCAATAATTGGTGAGGTTTCTGTCAAGTATGCTGATCTTTTACTTTCATTACTGGTATTGTGTATCCTCAGCCATCAATTTGGACGTCTGAAATGTATTCAGCAGATGTAGCTCATTGCATTGTGACACCAGAACTTAATTACTTATCATACTTAATCTATTTTTCAGGAATTTGCTGCATAACATAAATGGAGGAGTGTGTCATATGCCGTAAAAGCCTTGCTGCAGGTGGGGAGACCGTCACTCTTCGACCAAAAGGAAGTGAAGGCATCAATGGTGCGAGTGAAAAGCGGGGCAGTGACATTAGAACTAAAGAGGAAAAACGTGTTCACATTGCGTGCCGTTTAGATTTCACTCATGACAATGCGATAGCAAGGGACTTGAAAAAGTCATGTGCACCAGCAGAAGGAACTGTTTCGTCGGCTTTACGTTCTTCAACACCAAAGTTCAATTTTAAAGAACATTGTCTTTTTTGTGGCAAGCCTGAAAAATATGGCGGGCGTAAGCGGGCGTTTGATGCGATACCTGTAACAACTACAGCTATGCAAAATACAATCGCAACAATTTGCAAACAAAGGGGAGATGCTTGGGCTGAAACTGTAGCAGGTAGATTGGAGTCTGCCCGAGATTTACATGCTGCAGACGCCGTTTATCACCAACAATGCAACTTGAACTTTAGGAAGGAGGAAGGAAAAGTCCCAAGAAACTTTAGTGATCCTGATGAATCTCAATCCACAAAGCGTGGAAGACGAGCTAAATCGGAGACACAAGAAGCGTTTCTACAGGTTTGCAGCTTTGTGCAGGAGAATGATGATGAACAAGTAACTATCGTTGACTTGATAGAAAAAATGAATGAGTTCTTAAAGGGAACTGAGTGTTCAGCGTATGGCTTTACTCATATGAAAACAAAGCTGAAAGAACATTTTGGGGACGAAATAGTGATTGCTGAATTGGACGGGAAACCAAATGTAGTGGTGACTGAGGAAAACTGCGACAGCTATTCTGTACAACTTCCATGACCAAAATAAGAATGCAGATTCGAAGGCTGAAGCAGTTCGTTTTGTTGAAACAGCTGCCAAACTGATACGAAATGACAAAGTGCGTGGAAGTTTCCAATACATACTTTCCATCAACTGATCAGATGAAGTCTACGGAAAAAGCTCTGCAGTATTTGCCATCCCTGCTTGCCGCATTTTTGAGAACCGTATTTACAGGAAAAGACATACACAAGAAAATTGCTTCGATAGGGCAGGCAATGATGGCTGCAACTCGTCCCCAAGTTTTATTAGCACCACTGCAATTTGGTTTGTCTGTGCAAATGCACCACCAGTTTGCGTCACGATTTCTTGTGGACACTCTCCACAGTTATGGATTTGGATGTTCGTACTCAATAGTACAGGACTTTGAAAAGTGCGCTGCGGTGTCTGAAGGTTCTGAGACAGCAAACCTCGGTTCCGACCAAGCGGTGCAATTTATGGCAGACAATGTGGATCATGACATTTGCACTATTGATGGCCGTGGGACGTTTCATGGGATAGGGATAATTGCCGCATTTACGCCCGGAATGGAGATGCTGAGTAAACTACTTTTTACTTTTACTAAATAAATTACCTTTTATTGCAATGTTTCTTGGTAAGGGCCTTATTTGCATAATTTGGATAACTTGCATAATAATAATAACTTCATGAAGTTCTGGCCTGTACCATTGAACACCTTGACCATGAAAACCCAGGTTTTGACACCATTCTTATAATTTTTGATTCACAATTTCAAAAGAAGATTTTTCATTAATGGCGACACTTAATTAGCATAGTTATGATTACATCATCAGGTAATAATCCAGGTAGGTACCTAATTTGAGTTTCTATCATTTCTAACAACACTATTGATGAAGTTGGGTACCATTAAATTGATTATTCTTGAGACAAATGCAAGATTTCTTCTTGTTTAGCTTGTTCCTTTGTTGTTCGGACCTAATTTTTATTTTTTTATTTTTTTTAATTTTTTGTCTACAAGATCGAGGCTCGTGAAAGAGCGAACATTAATCACACAGAAAGACAAACAGACACACAAAACAAATAACATCGGGAGCGGTAGACAAGATGGGGAGAGAGGGGGAAGGACACAAACACAACATTTGAGAGCAGGGACCGAGAGACATGGAGACATCGAGAGAACTGTGGGAGGGAGAGGGCTTTGGGGGGGAGGCATGGGAAGGGGGGGGGGGCGGTGGGAGAGGTATAAAACATATGGACACTGCCAGGACTTCCAGGAAAGAAGTTGGAATTTCAAACAAGGTGGATCTGAGGTGAATTAGTGGGGGTAGAAAAGATCAAGGTTTTGGATGGGGGAAGATAAGAGATGGTGGTGAACAGCTGTTTTGAAGACCTGGAGGGAGGAGTGGGATTGAAGGGAGTGTGGGAGTTTGTTCCAGAGGCGGGAGAAAAGAGGAATGAAAGAGTGAAGGTGAGCAGAGAGCCGAGATTTCGGCAGTTTAACCATCAGAGGGTGGCTGGCAGATCTTGTGCGACCTGTAGGAATATTTGGGGGACAGAGCACAGAGAGAGCTGGGGGAGCAAGGCCGGAGAGGAGTCGGTAGAAGACAGAAAGACCACCTACCTGCCTGCGGTGAGTGAGTGAAAGGCCCTCAGAGATAGCTTCATCGCGGGAGATTCCAATGATTCTGAAAGCTTTGGATTCAACAGCGTGAAGCCGAGCCAGGTGTGAGGCAGGAGCACCAGCCCATAGGGGAGAACAGTATTCCATTGAGCTGCGGATGAAAGCCTTGTATGTGGTGAGGAGCTCAGGTGTGCCTAGGAATTAACATAAATTAGCATATTTGGACCCCTTCCACCCCTCCCATTCATCTCTATTTTTGATATGGTATTCGTGGGGTATATCAGAGGAGAATCCAACAAAGAAACAATCTTTTCCAATTAGTGGTGGGTCAAGGTACCATTTCACTGGACTACTCGACTGCTCTACAATTTGACCATGACTATCCCAGTGTAAACTCGTCGTTTCAGGCTCTGTGTTTTCCTTGGGAGGTTTCGTTACATGTCCATATATCATTTGCTGTTCAATAAGTCAGACAACAAAAGCTTCTGCAGCAGGCCAACAGCAGATAGTGTACGTATCTGTGGGTAGTGTTGTATAAATGTACTATATGCACCTGCTAAAATCAATCTTGCAACATCTGGACTTTGTCTGGAAATGGACTTTGTCTTACTATTTTGATAATTTGTGTACTGTTGCTAGGGCTTTAAATAAGGGATATGTACTCTAATATATAAAGCTCTTTATAACCAATGACTCACCGATAAAAATGTTTATGTACCTTCTCAGTGGGGGTAGCAAGCTGAAATTTCACATACTGATGCAACTCAAAGCCAATATCCCAGGAAAGGTCACAAAACCATGGGGTTTCCGGAAACAAAAATATCCGTCAATTAAAGTAGGCCGGTGCAGACCCCGGTCCACCAACTGTAGGATGTGACCCAAGACAATGGAGCTTACACTCTAGTTGCGAGGCTATGTATGCTAACATGAACCTCTTCCACCTCAAATTTTATAACTTTTGCCCTATTTACACTAAAATTACTTGAGAATAAACTTTTCAATAAGGAGCTCATTCTAATCACTAATTCTTGATTTACTCGAGTTATTTAGTTGCTTACAGAATGCAACTACCCTATAAAATATATGAAGCTCATATCTATTCTCTCTGCACGTAGGATGCACCCGAATAGTTGCTTGCAGTGTGCGAGCATGTCCCAGTGTCCCACGAGTAATGTATAAAGCTCTTTCTAACCACCCACCCACTCACTGCTATAAATGCTTAGTACCTTCTAGGTGGACGAGAAAGCTGAAATTTTGCATTCTGATGTAAATCAAAACCAATATCCCAGAAAGAAAAATCACACAACAGTCGGAATATTTCTGCAAACGAAAATATCCGCAAAAAGAGTTGCCCAGTGCAGGTCGGTCTACTCCCTGCAAGTTACGTGACCCAAGACGATGGATAAATAAAATTAATGCTTAGCATAATATTGCCATGGCAACAATTGATATATTCAGCTACGTACGCCAAGCTTTTCATTTCACTTTAAACAACAGCCGTGGAAGCTTGTGCAGGGTACCTATAATAATGTCAGGTTGTACGTGTCAGTGCGTCTCCTCCACAACTTCAAAACCATGAAACCTATCAGTCCGAAACCTTGCATGCATATTATGGGAACACCTAGGGAGTGCATGGATGAAAACAATGTTTAGGTAAAGTTAAACACCCCTTTTGAAGATAATTAACTCAACTCATCAAGAAAAAAACAAAAACAGACTTACCCTTGGTCAGCATGCTCTCCCTCATAGCGGTCTTAAGCTGTCATTCAATTTGGCCTGCTCAAAGATGCCTTGCCTTGGAACAGATCGCAATGCTTTACTTATGATAACTTATGATAAAGTGATCATTGAATGTCTGATCTTTGTACCTACGAATAACTTGCCAACTCAGCCATTTCTTAACAACCTTTTCATTGGAGGGCTTGCTTGAGTGCTTATGCCACTTGGCAAGCACGCTACACACTGCTTAGTAATAGAACACCGCTGTTTCACCATTCTCTTACCTTTTCATTTGCTTATTTGTCTCTTTGCTTAAATATTTGTGAAGACTTTCTTGCTGAACTCTGAGTGATATTCTTCGATATTTGTTCTTTGCAAGCCATGGCGATAAAGTCGACAGTGGTCCTTTTTTTCGGTGATAGTCCTTTTTTCGGGCCAGGTGGAACAGGCTATATTTGCTAAATTTTCAGTGCCTTCATGAAGTATTCACACCCCTTGACTTTTTCACATTTTGCTGTTACAGCATTAAAATTTGATTTAAAACATTACAGGATTTACAGGATTAAAATTGAGACTTTTTTGTCACTGATCGGCACATAATGTAAAAGTTATTTTTTTTATAGATTTTTTTTTACAAAATAATTAAAAATGAAAAGCTGAAATGTCTCGAGCCAATAAGTTTTCAACCCCTTTGCCATGACACTAAATTGAGCCCAGGTGCATCCAATGTCCTTTGTTGACCAAAATCCTAAATTTCAAATTCATCCTTGATGTTTCTACTACTTGATTGGAGTCCACCTGTGCCAATTCTGCTTGAGATATATTGATTGGACATGATTTAGAAAGAAACACACCTTTCGATATAAGGTTCCATAGTTGACAGTACATATCGCAGCAAAAACTCGACCATGAAGTCCAAGGAACTCTCCATCAAACTCTGAGATATAATTGTGAGGAGACGAAGATCTGGGGAAGGGTAAAAAACAATTTCTAGAGTGTTGAAAGTTTGCATGAGCACAGTGAGCTCCATCATTAGGAAATGGAGAGAATATGAAACGACCCAGAGAGAATACTCTTCCTAGAACTAGAAATCCGACCAAAAAGAGCAACCGGGCAAGAACGTCCTTGGTCAATGAGATGAGCAAGAACCCAATGACCACTCTGACAAAAACTGCAGAGTTCCTTGGCTGAGATAGGAGAAACTTCCGGAAGGACAACAGTCTATGCAGCACTTCACAAATCTCGGATTTATGGGAGAGTGACCAGATGGAAGCCACTCCTGAGAAAAAGGCACATGAGAGCACGATCGAGTTTACAAAAAGGCACGTGAAAGACAGAGCATGAAGCAAAATATTCTGAAGTCTGATGAGACAAAGTTTGAACTCCTTGGCCTGAATGCAAAGTGCTGCGTCTGGCAGAAACCGAGCACAGCTCATCACCCATCTGACACCATCCCTACCGTGAAGCATGGTGGTGGCAGCATCATGCTATGGGGATGCTTTTCAGCAGCAGGGACTGGGAGAATTGTGTGGATAGAGAGAACAAGGAATGGAGCCAAATACAGGCAAATCCTTCAGGAGAACCTGCTTCAGAGTGCAAAAGAGCTCAGACTGTGGCGAAGATTTACGGTCCATTAGGACAATGACCACAAGGATACAGCCAAAACAACACTGGAATGGCTTCAGAACAGGAATATGAAAGTCCTTGAGTAGCCCAGCCAAGGCCTAGACTTGAGTCCCATTGAGAATCTGTGAAAATAATTGAAGATTGCTCTTCATGGACGCTCCCCATCTAACTTGACAGAGCTTGACCAAATCTGCAAAGAAGAACGTGAGAAACTCCCCAAATCCAGATGTGCAAAGCTGATACAGACATACACAAGAAGCCTCGAAGCTGTAATCGCTGCCAAAGACGCTTCTGTGAAGTACTGACCCAGGGGGTTGAATACTTATGTAAATTAGATATTTATGTGTTTCATTTTTAATTACTTTGTAATTTTCTTTTGTAATCTCCACTTTAACATTATGGGGTATTATGCGAATACAAAACACAACAGCAGGCATTTTAAGGCCATTTTTCCCTGCTAGAGCGGGGGTTCGCCTTGCGGTCCCCATGACAATTTCTCCATTTTCCCCTACTTTCTGCGTCTCCCCTTGTTAACCCCCTTGCCCGCATTTATTTTTCCACCATCTTCCGCCAAGTCTTTTTCGGTCTTCCCCGTCCTCGACTTCCTTCTACATTCATTTCCATCACTCTTCTCAACCAGTCACTTTCATCCTTCCTCAACACATGACCAAACCATCTCAACCTGTTTATCTTCACAGCATCCATCAGAGGCTCTATTCCCATCATCTTTCGCAATTCATCATTTGTCTTCCTCTCTCTCAACGATACTCCGCACATCGACCGAACCATTCGCATTTGCACCCTTTGATGTTGCTCTACGTCCATTACCCATGTCTCGCTCCCATAAATCATAACACTTCTCACACATGCAGCATACACCTTTCCCTTCAGCTTCAACGACACTCCCCTCCTCGTCAGCTCGCCACTCGGTTCCCGAAACTTCTTCCAAGCACATCTCACTCCAGCAACCATTGGCGAGTCTGATCCACCTTCTCCATTCAGCATGTCCCCGAGGGAGCAAAATGTTTCACACCTTCCAGCTTCACGCCGTCTCCAAGATCCAACTCAACATTTCCTCCATCTGAAGCTCCCTCTGTGCACACCTTGCACTTGAATGTAGCTGCCACACTGGATAATGACCCTCTCAAACCACGACATTTTTGATGAACCCACTCAGCGCACATTGTACATTGAATGGAGTTCACTCCGACACCCTTCCTGCACACAGCACACGGCCACTTCCCAGTTCTTTCCACCTCACAACATGCTTTACCACTTGCCATCACCTTCGTCTTTCCGATATTCACCTTCAGACCTTTTGCCTCCATACATTCCTTCCACTTGTTCATCTTCTCTTTCGGTCCATCCATACTTTCTGCAATTAACACCAGATCATCTGCATATAACAACTCCCACGGTAAACCCTCCTTTACGTTCTGCGCCAGCACCTCCATCACAGCTACAAATAGTAGTGGACTTAGTACCGACCCCTGATGCACTCCCACCTTCACCTCAAACTCACCACTGTTCCCGTCCTTCGTCCTTACAGCTGTGCACGCTCTCTCATACATTGCCACCACGACTCTGATCAACCATTCCTCCACTCCTAACTTCCTCGATGCCCATGTCACGAATTCGCGTGGAACCCAATCGAATACTTTCTCCAGATCAACAAACCCAAGAAACAACTTCTTCCTCTTCTCCATGTACTTATCCTGCAACTGCCTTACAATAACTAGAGGTTCCAGGGAACCTGAACTCAACTGGTCTATATCAATATGGTTAGAATATGCATAATAAACCACAAACTACAGTCACGTGAAAAAGTAAGTACACCCCATGTAAAGTTTTGACTTTTTCAACATATTTCAACATACAGCTATTTGATCTTCATTTCAACAATATTGATAGATAAAGGTGATATAATATAACAAATATCATGAAACATTTACATTTTGTCGTCCATTGTATAATTTAAATAAACATAAATGCAAATTTTGCATGTGGAAAGAGTAAGTACACCCTTGGCTCAAATAGGTGGTATTGCCCCCTTTGGCAGAAACAACCTCAAGTAGGCGTTTCTTATAACTTTCTACCAGTCTCTGACATCGACTGGGAGAAATTTTTGCCCACTCCTCCATGCAGAATTCTTTCAGCTGTGCGATGTTTGAGCGGTTTCTTGCATGCACAGCTCGTTTCAAATCCCCCCACAACGTTGGTTCTCGTGTCTGCTAATCTTTGCTCGGTTGACAGACACAGGACAATGTTTTTCAATCTCACCGAAAGCAAAATCTACATATTCTCAGTACATGGATCATGTATGCTGTTTAATTTTATTTGTGTATGTTCTTGTTGAACAAGACAGATTGAAGCATTGTGGAAGAATATCCCCAAAATTTTTAAATCCCTCATTTGGTCTTGCTTCCTGTAGTGTATTACTCCTTCTTGGCATTATCTACAAAAGACCCATTGGGAATTCTCCCCCCCCCCCCTCCTTCCCACGCCTCCTCCCCCCAAGCCCTCTCCCTCCCACACATCTCCCTGCTCTTAAATGTTGTGTGCTCTCAAGTGTTTTGCTCGAAGTTTTGTTCAAGATTCGAACCCTGGTGTTGGGCTAGCGGCTAGGGTGCCAGCTTAGGATCCTAGGATCCTGGGTTCGAATCCCGGTCGATCGCTGAATTAACGCCAGGGGGGTTGACTCAGCCTGTCATCCTTCTGAGGTCGGCAAATTGAGTACCAGTTCACTGGTAATTCCCTGTTTGTCATAAAAAGGCGACAAAAAGGGTTGGCGGCAGGAAGGGCATCCGGCCGTAAAACATTGCTTCAAAAAGGGGACAAAAAACATCAACAACCACGGTCCCCGAAAAAGGCCAACCCCCGCTTACGGGGAAAAATGGCCTCTAAAGGTGGTTTTTTTTCGCAAGTGTTTGTGTGCTTCCCCTTCTCTTGTCTTCCGCTCCCTCTTTTTATATATTTTGTTTGTCTGGTTGATTTTTTTGTGAAGTAAATGTCAGCTCTTTCACGAGCCTCGATTCAGCATACAAAAAACAACAACAACAACAAAAAAATCTCGATGGGATTTAGATCCGGGCTTTGACTTGGCCATTCCAGAACCCTCCATTTCTTTCTTTTCAGCCATTCCTTGGTGGATTTACTGGCATGTTTAGGGTCATTGTCATGTTGCAAGGTCCACCTTCGGTTGAGCTTCAACTCTCCGACAGATGGCCTCACATTATCCTCAAGCACCCTCTGGTACAATTAAGAATTCATAGTGGATTCTATGATGGTGAGCTGCCCAAGCCCTGATGCAGCAAAGCTGCCCCAAACCATAATATTTCCACCACCATGCTTTACAGTTGGTATCAGGTTCTTGTGGTCAAATGCTGTCTTTGGTTTTCGCCAAACATGTCTTCTGGTACTGTGGCCAAATAGCTCTACCTTTGACTCATCTGTCCAGAGCACATTGTTCCAGAAGTGCTGGACTTTGCCTACGTATTCATTGGCAAACTTTAGTCTTGCCCTGATGTTCTTTCAGGACATCAAAGGTTTCCTCCTGGCACACCTCCCATGTATACACAAAGAATTAAGTTAAGCACCCCCCCCGTTTTTTTACAACCTCGCACATTACAAGTTTGTTGTCGTCAAAACAGTGTAATATACCCATGATATTGCTATATTTTCTGGAGAAGTGATATTATGGTCACATAAAAACATAACAATCATGCCGTTTTCAATATTTTATTCTGAATAATTTAAGGTGAAATTTTTTGGGAATTTTAGGCATATTTGCACCTCAATTTAAGTATGGAGCTATAGGTCCATCACAGACAGTGTGGATGACGTTTATGTTTTCTAACGTACAGTCATTGTTCTGAGAAGACCTCTAGCGATCTTTGCGTCAATAACGTGTGTAGGACCCACGTGATCGGATCACTGACTCAACCCTACGTCTCATAGACCCTGTGTATCTGCATTTCATCAATGGATAATTGCTAATGTCATACCAATCATTATTTGATCTCACATACCTTAGAATATATGCCAATGTATACATATACACAAAGAATATATATTAGGGGGTGCTTACCTTAATTCGTTGTGTAGGGGTGCTTAACTTAATTCTTTGTGTATAGATCAAATTTGTGCAGCCTCTTTCTAATGGTAGACTCGTGCACTTTGACATCAACAGTGGCAAGAGCTACCTGTAGGTCCCGTGATGACATTCTGGGGTTCTTCGAGACTTCTTTCAGCATCTTGCGGTCTGCTCTCGGGCTGAACTTGCTGGGGCGGCCTGGCCTGAACAAGTTGGCAGTTGTTTGGAATCTTCTCCACTTGGAGATGATCTTCCGTACACTCGAATGATTGATTTGAAATTGTTTGGAGATCTTTTTAAATCCCTTCCCAGACTCGTAGGCATCTATAACCTTCTTTCTGAAGGCCTCAGCGAGCTCTTTTGATCTAGGCATGGTGACGCCGCACACTTCAACAACAAAGAGCAAACCAAACTAAATGTCTGAGGTTTAAATAAGACAGGTTCCTCCAAGATCCTCTCTGACGATGTTCTCATCATTTGCACCTGAGCTGGTGAACCTGATTCTAATTTTAGGTATTTGAAGTAGTGATAAATGAAGGGGTGTACTTACTTTTTCCACATGCGAAATTTGCATTTATGTTTATTTAAATTATACAATGGACGACAAAATGTAAAAAAATAAAAAAATAAAATTTTTACAAAATACTACAAAAATACGACAAATACTACAATACTACAAAATGTAAATGTTTCATGATATTTGTTATAATATATCACCTTTATCTATCAATATTGTTGAAATGAAGATCAAATAGCTGTATGTTGAAATACGTTGAAAAAGTCAAAACTTTACATGGGGTGTATTTACTTTTTCACATGACTGTATATAGTTTAGTTTATATGGGCTAAAGAGGTACAGTAACGTTGAAGGTATCTCATGTTTAAACAGGAAACTAGAAAAAATTGAGTTTTAAGTGAGGCATGAAAAGTAAAACTACAATTACTTTTCTCAGATTTCAGACTTGAATTTATTATCTGTGTTGAGGTTTGTTGCATACTGTCTACACACCAAGTTTCAGCCTTTTAGCTACATTAGGAAGTACCAGATTGACAAAAATGTGATTTTTCAATATGGCTGCCCTGCCGCGACCATTTTTGGGCGTGCAATGCCCAAATGCAATCCCAAACTAGTTTATGTCTGAAAGATGCTGCATATTGGCTGTCTTTCCCTCGCGGTCCCTCTTTGCTGTCTTTCCCTCGCGGTTCCTCTTTGCTGTCTTTCCCTCGTGGTCCCCCTGTGCTGTCTTTCCCTCGCGGTCCCTCTGTGCTGTCTTTCCCTCGTGGTCCCCCTGTGCTGTCTTTCCCTCGCGGTCCCTCTGTGCTGTCTTTCCCTCGCGGTCCCTCTGTGCTGTCTTTCCCTCGCGGTCCCTCTGTGCTGTCTTTCCCTCACGGTCCTTCTGTGCTGTCTTTCCCTCGTGGTCCCCCTGTGCTGTCTTTCCCTCACGGTCCCTCTTTGCTGTCTTTCCCTCGCGGTCCCTCTTTGCCGTCTTTCCCTCGTGGTCCCCCTGTGCTGTCTTTCCCTCGCGGTCCCTCTGTGCTGTCTTTCCCCCGCGGTCCCCCTGTGCTGTCTTTCCCTCACGGTCCCTCTGTGCTGTCTTTCCCTCGTGGTCCCCCTGTGCTGTCTTTCCCTCGTGGTCCCCCTGTGCTGTCTTTCCCTCACGGTCCCCCTGTACTGTCTTTCCCTCGTGGTCCCCCTGTGCTGTCTTTCCCTCGCGGTCCCCCTGTGCTGTCTTTCCCTCGTGGTCCCCCTGTGCTGTCTTTCCCTCGTGGTCCCTCTGTGCTGTCTTTCCCTCGCGGTCCCCTTGTGCTGTCTTTCCCTCGCGGTCCCCCTGTGCTGTCTTTCCCTCACGGTCCCCCTTTGCTGTCTTTCCCTCATGGTCCCCCTGTGCTGTCTTTCCCTCATGGTCCCCCTGTGCTGTCTTTCCCTCGTGGTCCCCCTGTGCTGTCCTTCCCTCATGGTCCCCCTGTGCTGTCTTTCCCTCGCGGTCCCCCTGTGCTGTCTTTCCCTCGCGGTCCCTCTTTGCTGTCTTTCCCTCGTGGTCCCCCTGTGCTGTCTTTCCCTCGCGGTCCCCCTGTGCTGTCTTTCCCTCACGGTCCCTCTGTGCTGTCTTTCCCTCGTGGTCCCCCTGTGCTGTCTTTCCCTCGTGGTTGTCAGCTCTTTCACGAGCCTCGATTCAGTATACATAAGTTTCATCAAATTTTATCAATATTTGTGACTTTTAGAGCGTAGACGTCGAATTGTTTACAGACAGACAGAGACAGACAGACGACGGACACTGGGTGTCGACAAAAACTCAGCTGGACATAGTCCAGTTGAGTTAAAAAGCAC
Source organism: Myxine glutinosa (assembly GCF_964187855.1). Classification (NCBI taxonomy): domain Eukaryota; kingdom Metazoa; phylum Chordata; class Myxini; order Myxiniformes; family Myxinidae; genus Myxine; species Myxine glutinosa. The sequence continues at coordinate 91,190,213 of NC_136264.1, read as the reverse complement.
GTCTGTCGTTCCTCTTCCTGGCATAAATCCAAACTGCATTTCGTCGATCTTCACCTTCTTCCTTATCCTCCTCTCCAACACCCTTTCCAATACCTTCATTCCATGCTCCAATAACTTTATCGCTCCATACGAGCCACAGTCCAGAGGGTCACATTTCCCCTTTGTGTAGAGGGACGAGGGTACTCAGTTCTCAATTCACTGGAATGCGGCCTTCTTTCAACACCAGATTACAGATCTCTGCGTGTATCGTATATACACATATCAGTAACAAAACAATCTCAATTTAATCCATTTTAAATTCAGGCTGTAACAACAAAATGTGAAAAAGTCAAGGGGTGTGAATACTTCCTGAAGGCATTGCAAATCAAATTATTTTATTTTTTACACGAGATCGCATTGTTTCACCTTTTTGTGTGATCTGCTTTCATTTAGAATGATATCACATTTCATTACGGGTTTGGATCGATGTTGTCTTCGATATAAGAACAAACGAGACGTTAACGCTACTCCACTGAGCTTGCATGGTTAATCGGGATAAAACTTTGTCGGATTCCATTTTTTTTTTTTTACCACAATACACCTTACTAACGGTTTTAAACAGTCATTTTCTCACAATTTATAACTTACAAGCACATGCACCACCACCTGCCACGGGGAAGGGGTGGGAGTCCAGAGAGATGGGAGTGTGGTGGGAGGAGGGAGGGGTGGTATGGGGTTAGGAGGAGGAGGAGGTGGGAGGTTATGGAGGAGGTGGGAGGGGTGAGTGTGAGTCTGGAGGCAGGGGGTGGGATGTGAGGAGGAAGGGGAAAGGGTGAGATGAGGGATGGGAAATGTTGGGAGGAGGAGTGGAAAGGTTGGGTGGTAGTCTGGAGGGAGGACGGTGGATGTGATGAGGCAGGGAAAGAGTGGGATGAGGGAGGAGTTGGGATTGGAGGAGGTAGGGGAAGGGGTGTGCTGGGGTCCGAAGGGAGGGAGGGGAAGAGGTGAGAGGAGGGAGGGTAGTGAGATGGGAGGAGGGAAGAGGGAGGTGACAGGGCGAGAGGAGGGTGGGGAAAGGGTGGGGTGGCTGGGAGGAGGGAGAGGGAAGGGTTGGGGTGGGAGACAGGAGGGTGAGGTGGGTGGAGGGACCTGGCGTTGCCTGACAACGCCGGGTACCTTTACTGCTTTGTTATATATAAAGCTCTTTCTAATCATTGACTCACTAATGTGAATGTTTGTTACATTCTATGTGGCTAGAAAGTTGAAATTTGGCATAGTGATGCAACTTGAAGCTATTGTTACGGATTCGTCACTTCCGTTGTTGTGATTCTCATCCACTGTAAACATTTTTGGTTGCATGCACTATTAATTGTTATCATTTAAGTGAATTGGAGATAGCTGTTTTCAAAAGGTAAAAAAAGTTAGTGTTTTAAAAGAAACCGGAAACCGGATCGGGAACCGGACGACGAAGAAGAAGAGAAAAAGAGGCGGAGCGAGTGAGGTCGGAGAAGGAGCCGAGCTGCTTGGAGGTTTGGAGCAAACGCTGGCGAATGGGAGTCACGAGCGAACTTTGGGGTTTCCTGGGAAAAGGATTCCTGCGACAGAGTTGTTATCGCTGTGACAGATAAACCTGCGTGACAGGTTTTGCGGTCGATTCCGAAGAGAATCATTGGAGTGCCATTACGTCTCGAGAACGGACCGTTGGCCATTTTGCCTCGCGCTTGATTTTGCATTGCTCCAGGTTTTTCACCTCGCTTCAACCATTTTCACAACCATCCAGACGTTAATCTGGTGTGTGTGTGTAACGTGGATTTTGAGTGGGAATTTGCGGTTCGCCGTCTGAGAGCCGTTGAATGTCCATACCCGAAGGTTAATTTGTGGTTCGCCGTTGAACGTCCATACCCGAAGGTGTGATTTCCCAGTCGCCTCTTGAGGATACCTTTGCCTATCTTTGGCAGTGTGACTGTCAACCGAACGGGATTCTGGTCTCGATAAGACATCGTTCTGATGATCACTGGAGCGTGGATCGACTTTGGCTTTATGCCGGGACAGAGACATTGGGAATGTTATTTTCACTCACTTGGAGCACAGTGAGTTATATTGTACGAAACTGATGGTACCATCATAGGAATGATATATTGGTTGTACAATTGATTAATATTATTATTGTGCTGTTATTCTTGTGTGACCTTAATACAATACTTGTTTGTTGGTAACAATTGGTGTGGTTTCACCATTGATATTTGACACACAGAATAACACATCTTTCTGCCGTGACTCCTCTCGGGGATCGGAGGTACACCGTGACCGGGGTTTGGGGAGGAGCATGTAACACTATATCCTGGAGAAAATATATATTTTTATGTTATTCTGCATCAGGAAAGTAAGCACCATTTCAGGCATTGAGCTGGAGATCGCTGTTATGATTGTATAATTCGTTGTACTCTCATGTGAGTCCTCATTGTGTAATTACCATAAACATGTTGTGTAGAAATTTTAGAAGCAAACAATAGTAATTTGGTGAATTATCATGGTGATGTTGGTTTATGGGCCCAACAATTAATGTTGGACTACTTGTAATTTGTGATGTTTTTGTTTATTAATCTAAAGTAGAGAAGTAAAAAAAATCAACATTTTATTTCTTTTAGCAGGCTATCCTGATATGTTTGCATGAATTAATTTTCCTTTTTAGAGCTGAACTCGTGGAGGGTACTGGGTAGGCCCAGTGCATCCCTAACAGGTTGTATGTAGTCGCCGTGCTCTGCTACTGGGGGTGAGTTTTATATGGACCAATCCAATTATCATTTCTGCATATGCAATGTGCAGATGGAATCTTCACACGATGTAAGATTTATACCACATTACACACCCGATATAAAAGTTTGCAATCAAAGCCTTTCTGTTTCCCAAATATCAGTACATGAACCACTCCATTACTTTAGAAATCAAAGTTCATAGAGATGATGTATGAAAAAAAAATTGTATTCGCCATCCATCATGCCCACCTGCCCCCACTTCCCAAACACAATTCATTGTGCTACAGCTATATCCTCTTCAGCCATAAAACTTTATTTCAGAATCTGATGAACAACACTGAAACAAAACAAAATAAACTCCCCATAATAAAAAGAAATGTGCATCTTCTTAGACTTTGTAAAGCTTAAGGTAAAATTTCATAGACTGTGAAATCCGAAAAGAACAAATGAAGGCAATGAAAATAAAATCTCTGTAAAACATGCACTCTTTAACAGCAGAGCATGAAAAACTTTCCACCACATCAAATACAAACTGTACAATTTGTCACAAACAGAGCATATCGACATCATAGCTAGTGAGAGCACGTGGCTACAATGCACGCTTGCACCCCTATGATGGTACGCTGTATTTGACAACGGTACTGAGTTGTTAGTGTTACTTTCAATCTAAGGCTGCTTTGTTTCTTGCTGGTGATGGCTTGAAAGGTCATAAAAGGCAGACGGTTTTCATTGACTGACCATGGGTTCGAGTTGACTCCAGCAATGGGCTATTAAAAACCAAATGGAGACAATAAAACAACACTGCGCTTGTAGGAATACTCAGCACCTCGGGCTGGAAGCTTGACCAGCCGGCCTTGTGATCCGAATTAAAAACAGCATGCAAACTTGAACCGGTAGTGGAATCTGATAAAGAGTCTTTCTCAGTTGGTTGTAGTCTCCTTGAGTGGGTATCAGGAAGTGGGTCAGAGTTCTCCCAGGGTCCAAAGTGTCCCCTTCCATCAACTAGGATCACGTTTTGAGGACCCAATCATGATGTTTTCAGAGCTCATTCTATCCTCCTATCTTTGTTCCAATAGGATGTTTTTCAAGCTTGACAGTGAACCCAAGACATCTTCCAATTGTAGTTCGCTCGTTGCAATATTTCTCGGTTACGTTGCAATATTTCTCAGGAACTCAGTGAAGGTCTGCTTTTTCACTCTAGTTGCTCTGGCTATCACTGGCACGACGATGTCGGCATTCCTCAACCTACAGGTTCTCTTAATTCGTTTTTCAGGTCCAGATACTTCGACACGTTTCTAATTTCAACGTTATTTAGGCCAATTTCACTTGGTACCGGACGCCTCAGTTAACAAGGCTAACCTTTCCTTTTAATTCCCCACTTAACGGAATAGTCCAGTCGTACCTGAGCACCGTGTTTTCATTTCTCAGCAGTGTTCCGGAACTCGAGCTAACTCGCACTCAAACGTTAACCAGAGACATTGCTTGACTTGGAAAGTCTGAAAATGTCACACAACAGATTGCTGATCCAAGTAAGCGGTAGGTATTCATGTATCAGGATCTTCTATAGGTGGAAGATGTGGTGCTAGCATCCCCACAAACAGCAGCGGATGATATGAGAATGTGAGGTCAGAATGCAAAGTATTACAACTCATGTTAGAGACAATCTATTTGGGAAATCCTTGATCACAACAACAGTTAATATAAAAGGATGGCTCATGACATGATCCTTTCTGGATAAAGGCTTTGGTTGAGGAGGGTATTGCTGTTCAACTTTGCAAAAAAACCCATTGAATTCCAAGCACAAATGGATGGCTGGGCTGGGTTTATCACAACAAATGATGAGTAGCATGATGGGACACACATATTGACATTTGATGGGCTCCAGAGTACCGTCAAGTGTAGCAAGGTCTCCAGGGTCTTGATGTGGACACACCAAATGAAGGAAAGCCATGGCAGCACATGCATCGTGCACCCACGAACGTGTTTATCGGTTACGGGGCAAGTGTATTCAAGAGCTCATGTGCAGAGCGAAACCACACTCACAGTCGTACCTTTCAAGGTAATTCACAAGTACCAATATGACATGGATAGTGGCGAGGCAGTGACAGCTGAAACCTATATTCACCGACAACCATCATGGGAAGCACGAAATCTCCACCTCCCATGACGCTGTACCAAAAACACCATTCGCAGCCACAAGTTCCATAAAACGCCATGGACCTCTCCAAACTAAAGGAGAAAAAGTGCAATGCCCAGCAGGCCCACTCTGGGACTTGTCCAGTCAAGTGCTTGAACAAAATGAACCGACGAAGGCAAACCTAAGACGAGTTGTTAGGTTTGAGATGTGGCACTGAATGAAGTCACATTCTCTCTGGAAGGGGCCAGGAGGTGGGGGTAGAAGGGGCCAGGAGGTGGGGGTAGAAGGGGCAGGAGGTCATTGGAGCTGTAGGTGAAGGGAATTGGACAGAAGAGATTTAGGTAGTGTTCTGAGCCCATCTGGTGGAAGCACTTCCTGCATTTCTTACACTTGGCTCTGACTTTGAAGTCCAACAAGCAGGGAGTGTTCTTCTCCTCCTACAAAGGAAAAACAAATGGATATTAGCATGTCCCATTGTACAACTGTGACTATAACTACAAGCATAGCCAACAATGATAATTATTTATTTTAGATTAATGAATAGGATTAAGTAATTAAATTGATATACAGTGCATTCAGAAAGTATTCAGACCCCTTCACTTTTTCACATTTTGTTATGTTGCAGCCTTATGCTGAAATCGTTTAAATTCATTTTTTCCCTCATCAATCTACACTTAATACCCCATAATGACAAAGAGAAAACCTGATTTTAGAAAGTTTTGCAAATTTATTAAAAATAAAAAACTGAAATATCACATTGACATAAGTATTCAGACCCTTAACTCAGTACTTCGTTGAAGCACCTTTGGCAGTGATTACAGCCTCGAGTCTTCTTGGGTATGACGTGACAAGCTTTGCACACCTGGATTAGCAGATTTTCTGCCATTCTTCTCTGCAGATCCTCTAAAGCTCTGTCGGGTTGGATGGGGACCGTCGGTGGACAGCCATTTTCAGGTCTCTCCAGAGATGTTCGATTGGGTTCAAGTCAGGGCTCTGGCTGGGCCACTCAAGGACCTTCACAGAGTTGTCCCTAAGCCACTTCTGCGTTGTCTTGGCTGTGTGCTTCGGGTCATTGTCCTGTTGGAAGGTGAACCTTCGGCCCAGTCTGAGGTCCTGAGCGCTCTGTTTCAGGTTTTCATTAGGGATATCTCTGTACTTTGCTCCGTTCATTGTTCCCTCAACCCTGACCAGTCCCCCAGTCCCTGCTGCTGAAAAACATCCCCACAGCATGATGCTGCCACCACCATGCTTCACCGTTGGGATGGTATTGGGCAGGTGATGAGCGGTGCTTGGTTTCCTCCAGACATGACGCTTAGAATTGAGGCCAAACAGTTCAATCTTTGTTTCATCAGACCACAGAATCTTGTTTCTCACAGTCTGAGAGTCCTTTAGGTGCTTTTTTGCAAACTCAAAGCGGGCTTTCATGTGTCTTTCACTGAGGAGAGGCTTCCGTCTGGCCACTCTGCCATAAAGCCCAGATCGGTGGAGTGTTGCAGTGATGGTTGTCCTTCTGGAAGTTTCTCCCATCTCCACACAGGATCTCTGGAGCTCAGCCAGAGTGACCATCGGGTTCTTGGTCACCTCTCTTACCAAGGCCCTTCTCCCCCGATTGCTCAGTTTGGCCGGGCGGCCAGCTCTAGGAAGGGTCCTGGTTGTTCCAAACTTCTTCCATTTAAGAATTATGGAGGCCACTGTGCTCTTGGGAACCTTCAATGCAGCAGAATTCTTTTTGTAGGCTTCCCCAGATCTGTGCCTCGACATAATCCTGTCTCTGAGTTCTGAAGGCAGTTCCTTCGACCTCATGGCTTGGTTTTTGTTCTGATATGCATTGTCAGCTGTGAGACCTTATATATAGACAGGTGTGTGCCTTTCCAAATCATGCCCAATCAATTGAATTTACCACAGGTTGACTCCAATCAAGGTGCAGAAACATCTCAAAGATGATCAAGAGACATGGGAGGCACCTGAGATAAATTTCAAGTGTCATGGCAAAGGGTCTGAATGCTTACGTCAATGTGATATTTCAGTTTTTTATTTTTAATAAATTTGCAAAACATTCTAAAATCCTGTTTTCTCTTTGTCATTATGGGTTATCGAGTGTAGATTGATGAGGGAAAAAATGAATTTAAACGATTTCAGCATAAGGCTGCAATATAACAAAATGTGAAAAAAGTGAAGGGGTCTTAATATTTTCTGAATGCACTCACTGTATGTGGGAAAATTACATGCCCAGACCAGAACTCGAACCCAGGTCCTCTGGAAAACCATACCAGGCTCTGTCATCTGAGCTATCTGGGCAACCCTGAGCATGCAATTTTCCTACACATATGATTGCCACTCTTTAATATCGGTATAGACTTCAATCTCAAAAAAGCAACAGTATAGAGAAGTTGAGGAAACCTCACCTGTTTCTCAAGGTACACGGTCATACTTGTCATGCCAATGTGGTAGCATCTTGATGCTACCTACATATAAAACTATGGGACATGTGTGCTTCGAGGTCATAATAATTCATAAACATGGTGCCACCTAGATGTTCTTAGTGTGGTCGTTGTCGGTTTCCACAGCCAAAGGCATTGTGTGTTTTCGGGTTGTCCATATGTCCGGGCGTTATTGTGTTTTTTTTTTTTTGTTCCCACAGTAATTTGCAAACAACTGAGGGATTCCAACCAAACATGGCAGAAGTATGGAGTGGAATACAAAGATGACCAAATTAAATTTTGAATTCAGCAGGTCAAAAATCAACTGACCATTGAAAAATCTTTTTGCAGACCATAACTCCAGTTTAGAAGCATCCGATGTGTCTCTTTTCTCTCTCAAACTCTCCCTTGTGTGACCTTCAGATTTTCATGCAACCTTAATGAAGATCAAATGCAACAGTGGGTTGACATCCGACATGAGCGGAGGAATATCCATTGATACATTTGCATCATTCTATTTTCTAGTTTTTGGTATTTCTTTTCCACAGAAATATCAGTCACAATGAGATATCATGGAGTGTGGAGGACACAAATGGAGCATTTTTGGGTTTTTGAAGATTAACGACCCGTGAGGCCTTTTTGTGTTGCTTTGCTTATTTTCCTGACAGAATATTTAGTCAAGGTGAATCCATGATGTTGGAGTGCTTTCTTCATGTGATGGTTTATGGCTCATTTTAGGGGTCTGCAAGGAAACAAAATAAATCTGTTCACCAAAAACACCTTTTCACAGTTGGAAAGTTTGTTTGATTAATGCAAAAAGTAACGGGAGACTATTCTGGAAGTTAATGAAGCACCGGATGTGAAAAATATATCTTTGGGATGGGTACTCAGCCATTCCAAGTCACTTGCTTTGATGTCTTCGTCATTCGTAAGCTCAATGTCACCAAGATGTTCTTTCTTCTTCTTCTTCTTCTTCACAAAAGCAGCACAAGGCTGCAGAATAGCATCATTCGCTGAAGGTGCAGCTGTGCTGCTGGTTAAGGTAGGAATTTGTAATTTCTTAATGGTGCCGGCAATAGCTCGCCTACACTTTGTGAAGGACACCATGTCATCTTTAACATCCATGAACGAATGCCAGCAGACGGGACGCCAGTTTAATGTCCATCCAAGGCACGGAACACACATTGATGAATCACCCTGCCCAGAGGGGTGGAGCAGTACTCCATAAAGCTGAAGATAAAAGCTTTGTAAATGGTGAGGAGCTCAGAAGTGCCAAGCAAGGACTTCGCATGATGGAGGATGCCCAGTCAGTGACTGTCTTTTGAGGCTAGCTTGGAAATGTGGCTTTCCCAGGAAAAATCATGGCAGATAGTGAGACCCAAAAGCTTGAGTATATATGAATATGAATGATCATTTTAAGGCCATTTTCCCCGCTGGAGCGGGGGTTAGCCTTGCGGGCCCCATGACAATCATGGTTCCCTGCTTGAGGCAATGTTTTTATGGCCGGATGCCCTTCCTGACGCCAACCCTTAGTCGCCTCTTACGATGTGCAGGGATACAGTGTACCTATTCTAAACCGGGGTACACACCGGGATCATTCATCCCAGCAAGCTGGTACTCAATTTGCCGACCTCGGAAGGATGACAGGCTGAGTCAACCCCCCTGGCGTTAATTTAGCGATCGACCGGGATTCGAACCCAGGACCCTTGGATCCCAAGCCGGCACCCTAACCGCTAAGCCAACACCAGGGTTACCCAAAAGCTTGAGTAACAAAACTTATTTGGGAGGATTGTTGAGAAAGTAGCTTGGAGGGTTTTCCAGAAGGCTTTTTTTCCAGAGAGACATAGTGAGTGAGATTTGTCAGGATTGAAAGACATGTTCCACTTGATTGACCAGTTGTGATTTTGTCCAGGTCTGCAGAGAGTGAGGAGGCTGCAGACTGCCGATCTGAGGGTTCAAATATGGAGCGGCAGAGGGTGGAGCCATCAGCAAAGAGATAAAGAGGATTTTCCATAGAGTCAGAGGGATTGATGAAAAAAGCACAGGGCCCACAACAATGCCTTGAGGAACCCCAGCCTGGACATAGAGGATTTAAGAGAATTCCATTTAGAACCACTTGTTGACTACTACAGTAGAGAAAGTTTGCAAGCCATGTGTGGAGGTTTCCATGGATACCATAAGAGGAGAGTTTGGTGAGCTGGGCAAGGTGCCAGACCGTATGAAAGGCACGAGATATGTCAAGGGAGACAGCTCTGATTGCTTGTCTGGTGTTGAGAACCTCCATCCATTGTTGAGACAGCAGAAGCAGCATGTCCAAAGTATAGTGACCTGGTCTAAATCCAAATTGATAATCAGAGATCAAGCCATTGGAGAAGAGGGAGGATTTTAATGTCAGAAGCGTTGATGGATTCCAAGACCTTGCTGACGATTGGGAGCAGGCTTATTGGTCTGTAGTTGCAAGGATCTGTTTTTGCACCTTTTTTGTGTAAAGCGGTAATGTTGGCTGATTTCCAAGCAGATGGCAGATTACCTTGAGCATAAGAGAGGGTGAAGAGAACAGAGAGAGGGTGTGATAGATCGGCAAAGCAGGTTTTTAGGACCTGTGCCTGATTCCGTCTGGTCCAGTTGCAGAATCAGTCAAGGTTTGACAGAAACTTCTCCACCTTGTCAGGAGAGAAGGACACAGAGTCCAGGAGCAGCTGAGTACAACTGGATAAGGTGGGTACAGGGCGAGACGGGTTTGGGACACAAGATTTTGAGGAAAATACAGAGTTGAGGCATTCGGCTTTTTCACGTGCAGAGTCAGCTGTGTAGCCGTTTGAGGTAAGGGAGGGGTTGGAAGAGGAACAAACACCAGAAACAGATTTGACCAGACGCCAACAGGATTTGGAGGAGGGAGACAGGTTTGCAGTCTTGAGAGAAGAGAGATATTGTTTCCTGGCTCTCCTGAGAGGCGACACACATTTGTACAGAGCTCTGTGAAAGGAACTGAGATTGGCTTCCGTTGGATTTGCCTTCCATGAGCCAAAGGCAAGTTGTTTCAGGGCAACTGCCTCACCAAAAGATTCAATGTACCATGGATGGGAGGAAGGGTATGACAACTGAAAACGTGACTGTGCATGAGAGAGAGCAATTTACTTTGGACGAATCCCCAGGATGAGTTGATGGCAGAGGCAGTAGAGATGGGAGACCAGTCCAGATGATTGATGGCTGCCTGAAGACCATGCCAGTCGGCCTGAGTGAAATGCCAGACTCGTCGACACTGAGGAAACTCTCTGAGAATGGCCAGAGAGATGTCCACTTCAACAAGCAAATAATCAGATGAACCGATTGGAGCAGAAGAAGAACAGCAGACATTTGCAAGGAAGTTAGTCATAACCAAGTCCAGAAGAGAAGATGTAGCATTGACAGTGATCCGGGTCGGGAAATTGACAGATTGTGTCAGTCCCAATGAGTCGCGGAAGTCCTTTGCTGAGGTGCCTTGGCAGGTGCGAGTGGTACCCACACCCAGCCAGCTGGCATGATGACAGTTGAAATCGTCACATATGAGGAAGAGAGAGTTGGGATGAGTGGATAGAAGTTGGTCCATGTTGTCGGACAGCGAGATGTAAATTGAGTCACCACTGTTTGGTGGACGGTACAGAACACATATGAACAAAAGGTGGGAGCGGAGAAGAAGCCGTAGCTAGAGGTAATTACTCTTGGGGGTGTAGAGGAGAGAGGGCAGTGCAGGGAGAGTGAGGAATAGTTTTTTTTTAAAAAGAGAGCAACTCTGCCACCAGGACGAGTGTAGAATACAAAGAGAAACATTCACAATGATCACACTCATTCACTGAACCAATTTATATTTCAAAAAAAAAAAATCAAAGAAATGCTCATAATAGTCTTGCTGCAAATAGAAATGCCCCCTGACCTCCCCCCAAAACCCCACCGTCACCAAAATCAGCATCTTTACACAAAAGCTGTATTTACAATCACCTGATAGATATGGGAGCAAAGAACACAGCAAAAACATTTTCATTGCTTATAACTTACCATTAGGCCGGTCGTGATTGCTGGGGTATGGTGTGGCCACGTGGCCGGCATGCGTTGTCATGGCAAACTCAGGACTTGAGCCAACAACCGACGAGATTTTTGAAGACACCTCATCTGTCATTGACTCACCACCACCCACTGAGCGTTGGCAGCACTCTGCACAGAGTGGGGCAACTTCAGGAGGGACCCCAACACCTGGAGAGGAGATCATGTCTAATTTGTAAAGGAAATATTAGGGTGGGGGGGGGGGGGGGGGTGTTGGAGGGAAGTGGGGGGAGCGGCGGGGGTGGGGGTGGGAAATGGGCGAGATTTTAATATGGAGAATCACAACCGCGCATTCACACACAGTTCATCAACATTTCTGCCACTTTCAGTATACGTCACAACAATCTGCGGTGTCACAACAAGCTTCGCTGTGTCACATCTTCTGGCACAACATTTGTATTTGTGATGGTCGGGTGAGGGGAAATACCAGGATCTTCCAACACAGGTGGATGGACCCCAGGGCTAGAGGTCAGCTGATTACTGCTACCGCTTTCAGATCGACCACTTCCTTCAGGGCGCTCTGCCAATGTACCCTGTGAGGATAAGTAGCTGGGCACATCGGGTGGCACCAGGGTGTCATCTGCCAAACACAAGAGGTAAAACCACACCGTGTATATTTTTGTTTGTTGAATGAAGTACAAATTAGCAATAAAACAAGAACTTTAACCAATGCTAAAGGAACAAACATATTGGCACAAAGATGGTCCCTACCTGTGTTTGACACACTGTAGGCCTCACCACGCCGGCGTGTGTGGTAAATTATGATGACCCAGACCACAGAGGTACCCACGACACAGCACACCACCACGATTACAACAACACCAACTGTTGTTGCTTGGTCACTGGAACTTGTTGCCACGCCAGCCACTTGAGGTTCAGGGGGCACCTGGCAGTCTGGCGAACGGACCACGGACAGGTGTAGACGGCCACGCTCTGTCCCCAATGTGTTGGAAAGCTCACACGTGTAACTGCAAAGTGGTGTACACAGTGAAAGACTGTCAGTACCAGACGAAGACTGCCGAATGATCCCAGAACACTCAGGGTAATAGTTAAGTGACAAGAGCCACCGAAACCCCATACCCCTGTCGTGGGGTGTGGGGTACTCTATTACAATCAGGGGGCAAATGTTTCACGTCCCAATACAAAATTGTTCTATTGAATTTTCATAAGCTATGGATATTGAAGGAGAGAAAGTGAAAAATCTGCCAATCAGCAGATGTCTGGCACGTCTGGGATTGGGGGCATGTCTTGCCTTCCAGAGTCTTCAGGACTGGCGTTCACGATGACCAACAGTTGATTGTCTGCAGCAAAGAAATGCCGCTCAGTCAGGGTGAGGGGCTCATTTCTGCGGCTCCATGTGAGGCGAGGTGGGGGGCTGCCGGCCGCAATACAATGCAGCACTGCAGTCTCACCCACGACCACCGTACGATCACGCAAAGGCCGTACAAACCATGGAGTTTCTGGGTGTGGATTCAAGGAAGGTCATCCCCACATGAATACCAAAATCATAACCAAGGTTTTGTACAATGACACACCGGGACTGCAATGTCACCATACCAACAACTGGCAGACAAGAAGCAAAGGTTTAGGGTGTATCTTTCTCCCAATGACTCCGAACTTTGGGCCAACACATTTCTCCTAACAAGTTATTTTAGATTAAAGGAGGAGGTTGTAGTTATGTGTTGAGGTGAATGAGTGACCCACCAAGCACTGCGAGTGTAGCGTTTGCTGTAATAGATCCGGCAGCATTTTGGGCAGTGCACGTGTACACGCCAGCATCTGCAGGCTTGAGGCCCACAATGAAGAACACATCGTCGGTTGGCATGACATGCATGCGGCGCTCACGAGCTGCAGGGAAGTCCGTGCCACCATCTTTCTGCCAGGCAACCTGCGGAGCCGGGTGACCAGCAGCCGCACACTCGAGGCGGGCAGTCATGCCTACACGCAAGCTCTGGTCCGTCGGCGTTTTTGTGAATGATGGGAAAACTGATGGGAGGAGGAGATAGCGCAATAGCAAGGAAGGAAATAAATCCTTGTCCATGGTTGCCAGGGGTTTTGATCTGGTGGATTCTAATCACACTGGACAATTATAGTACCCAGAGACATCATATTGGACGTGTGCAGTTCAATGCTTTTATTTTCATTCCATTTGATATGAAGAAAAGAGGAAGGTTTGGATTGCTTTGTAAATTATTCAAACTAGCAATGATACCCGCCCTACGGGCAGGGCTTCAATTTGGAGGCATAAATGAAAAGGCAAAATATCAGAAATTGAAGGCTTTTTTATATTTTAAACGATTCATATAAACATCCGTTGAATCATATCACACGCAAATCATCAAAATCTAAACAGTACATGGCGCACATTTTTAAAAAAAGATTGAATTCTGCAAAACGGAAGCGGCCGCTACACGTCTTTCTCAGTCGCACGTTTATGTGTGAAGAGTGCGCGCCGAATCTGTAACACGGAAGTGGCTGCTACACCTGTTTCTCAGTCGCTTTGCACACGCTGCCGTGTTATTTCGGAGCCGCACGTTTATATAGGAGGAGTTCGTCAGGAGTCGATCTACTCTCTTCTGGTACGTAGAATTTCAACAAAAGCCACATCACTGTTCATCTCGGTAAATATTATTCCATCGTGTTTGGAAAAACTGGAAAATTGGAAAATTGGAAAACTTGGGAAAACAATATAGCCTATTTTACTCCAGGGGGTCCGAGGATTACCCACCCAAAATATTGCTGCGATCGGTTCAGCCGTTTTTGCAGTACCTTCGAACGGGCAGACAGACAGACAGACGGACGGACATTTGGTGAATTATAGCAAGATGAAAACCTTATAGGTACTTACATTATAGGCATAGTAAGGTAGCTCATGCTAAATGACTATGTACCATGTGAATTCAGTTCTGAACATATCCAACAACAACATGCATTTTAAGGCCATACCTCTTCTTCAACATCTCCAATGAACAGACAGATTAAAAAATAAAGAAATAACTGAATAACTTTCGGAGAGGCCGCAGCAGTGACAGAGATTCATGCGAGGAAGGAATTTCCAAATGTCCATACCACTGACAGTGAGTCTGGCTTTGTCAGAGTATGCGGTTCCCAGCGCATTGGAAGCCAGGCACTGGTAGCGGCCCTCATGCGTAAAGTCAACGGCAGGCAGCCTTAGTTCAGAGGTCACCTCATCGTGTGAGGCTCCTGCCTCTGGATGTTTCCCCTCCTGGGTATGCACCTCACCTTCGGACTGCAGAGGCAAGGTAAGAGAACAAAACACAGCACTCAAAACGTTGCCAAAAAGTCACCCATAAGTAGAAAGCTCTCCACCAAACAGAAGCGACTGAGTGAAGGGCGAGTGCCTAGACCACAAGTCACAAACCAATACGCAGATGTTATAGGCAAGGATCAATAAAAGCAAGACAAGCAAATCAAGCTGGAGTTACCGAGGATAATGGCAGGTTGTCCTTGCGCCAGAGGAAGGTGAGGGTTGAATCCAGCGGCGTTAGTGCAGAACACATGAAAGAGACGTCGCTGCCTCTCAGGGCACTCTGCGTTTCTGGTTGCACTATGATGCGTGGCTTAGTGAGGTTCTCTACAAAGTGAGTGGGAAGGAAATATTGTGACACATAATGATAGCATATTTGCTGCAATCATGGATAAAATTTAAAGGAGAACAGAGTAACACCATGGCTCTTCCTGATGAACTAAGACATGCATACAATTCTCCTTGGGTGATGTAAGAGTTTGTACAATGTACATGCTGTACACCACATGCAAGCTCAGGACACATATGTACATCAACATGCATTACATATAAATTAGTCGAAAAATAGACGAGTCAACATGTGACATCGGAGTTCAGCATTGTCACAGTAATAAGTAAGTGCTCAGATGGGAAACGTATATAGGGCTTACAAATATACACAAGCCTGATTTAATACAGGGATAGAGCGAGCCACAGATACCAGGAAATAATTATGGTGGAGAAAAAGATTAGGAGTACTGTGTACAGGATGCTTCTGCAGATGAGATCTAGATTGGCAGTACATATGCTTGTGAGATGGACCAAGCTGATGGTCGATCAGTGATAGCTCAGAGAATGCAGATGTCAAGAGCAGCACCACAAGTGCAACACGGTACACAAAAACTTCACCAAATCACATCAACGTTGTTTATCCCATACTAACCACACACAAAGTGTTCTGGAGACACCATATACACCGGGTGACCACGAAGCCAAGTGGGATGTCCACAGATTATGTGCACGCTTTGCCCCACACCCTGCTGGGCTAACCAAGGAGTCAGCCATTGCAGCTGGCAGTCACAGAGCAGGTTACTGCTGTTCAAACGTCTGTGGGATAAAAGGCAACAGGAACCTCAATTTCCAGGTGTACTGGGTCAAAAAGCCGCACTTCACAGCAAACGCCGTAACAAAAACCGTCTCCGGTGGGACCACAGCCCAGACAGCTGAGCAGTTATTACCCTGTGCTCGTGATGCGAAAAGCAGGGTTAGGCATTCGGTTGCGTACGTGTGCCGTATGTGTACCGCGTTTTCAGATTTTAAAAATTCATTTTCTCAGCAACCGTTGGTCTGATTGACACAAAATTTTACTATAGGAGCGCCTCTGCCTGTATAATTTTTTCTTCATTATTATGACATCATAGGTCACGTGGTACGGACATCATCTTGGAAAAACGTTACACCTCTATATCTCCCAAACCACTCGATGGAAAAAATTGGAACAGGCTCATTGTGAAGTACTCCCCTTGGGGAATAAGATAGTTTAATGATGTCATTGATGCCTTAATTATGACGTCATAATTCGACAAACAAGTACAACACGTTATTTGATCAGTATGAATTTTTTTTTTCTCTGGATTTCTTGGTCCAATTGACATGAAATTTTCACCACAGGAGCACCTCCTCCTGTAGAATATTTTAATGATAATTATGGCATCATAGGTCACGTTGTACAGGCGCCATCTTGGGAAAACTTTGCACCTCCATATCTCTGAAACCACTCAATGGAAAAAAATTAAAACATGGCTCATTGTCAACTACTCCCCATGGGGAATAACATATGTTTGTGATGTCATCGGTGCCTTCGTTATGACGTCATAATTCGACAAGTACAACGCTTGATCCTATCAGTATGAATTATTTTTCTCTGCAACTGTTGGAGTGATGGACACGAAATCTTCACCGGAGCGCTTCCTCTTGTAGATTATTTAAATGATAATGATGACGTCATAGGTCACGTGGTACAGGTGCAATCTTGGAAAAAGTGAAAAACGTTGTACCTCTATATCTCCAAAACCGCTTAATGAAAAAAATTGAAATATGGCTCATTGTAAAGAACTTCGCATGGGAAATATGTAATATGTATTGTTAACGATGACGTCATTGATGCCGTAATTATGTCATAATTTGAGAGGGACAATGCTTGGTCTAATCAGTTTGAAATTTATTGTGTGATCTATGCAACAATTATAGAGAATATAAATTTATGATGCAAGTGCTCACGTGGTCTGGCAGCCATATTGGATCAAAGAAAAAAAAAAACCTTCAAAAACAGCAGAGTTGGCTCACACCAAGTTGACTGCACAGGGTAAGTATTCCATGAATACCATCTAATGTGCTGATGATATCGCACGGAGATTTTTTGATGCTTTTATTTTTTAAACTCCATTGTCCTAACTATCCTGGAAAAGGATGAATCTCCATGCAAAATATTTAACACAACAATTTAAATAATAATAAAGCACAACATGTGTTACGGATTCGTCACTTCCGTTGTTGTGGTTTTCATCCACTGTAAGCATTTTCGGGTCCATGCACTATTATTGTTATCGTTTAAGTGATGTTACGTGCTCCTCCCCAAACCCCGGTCACGTTGTACCTCCGAGCCCCGTGAGGAGTCACGGCAGAAAGATGTGTTATTCTGTGTGTCAAAGATCAATGGTGAAACCACACCAATTGTTACCAACAAACAAGTATTGTATTAAGGTCACACAAGAATAACAGTACAATAACAATATTCATCAATTGTACAACCAATATATCATTCCTATGATGGTACCATCAGTTTCATACAATATAACTCACTGTGCTCCAAGTGAGCGAAAATAACATTCCCAATGTCTCTGTCCCGGCTTCAAGCCAAAGTCGATCCACGCTCCAGTGATCGTCAGAACGATGTTGTATCGAGACTAGAATCCCGCTCGGTTGACAGTCACACTGCCAAAGATAGGCAAAGGTGTCCTCAAGAGGTGACTGGGAAATCACACCTTCGGGTATGGATGTTCAACGGCTCCCCTTACGGCGAACCGCAAATTCCCACTCAAAATCCACGTTACACACACACACCAGGTTAACGTCTGGATGCGGTGGAATGTTTGAAGCAAGGTGAAGAGCCGAGAGCGATGCGAAATCCAGCGCGAGGCAAAATGGCCAACGGTCCGTTCTCGAGATGTAACGGCACTCCAATGATTATCTTCGGAATCAACCGCAAAACCTGTCACGCAGGTTTATCTGTCACAGCGATAACAACTCTAGTCGCAGGAATCCCTTTCCCAGGAAACCCCAAAGTTCACTCGTGACCCCCGTTCACCAGCGTTTGCTCACAACCTCGAAGCAGCTCGGTTCTGCTCCACCTTACTCGCTCCACCTCTTCTTCCTTTTTTCTCTTCCTCTTCTTCTTCGTCCGGTTCCCAATCCGGTTTCCGGTTTCTTTTAAAACACTAACTTTTTTTACCTTTCGAAAACAGTTATCTCTATTTCACCTAAACAATAACAATAATAGTACTTGCAACCAAAAATGTTTACAGTGGATGAAAACCACAACAACGGAAGTGACGAATCCGTAACAGTGAAATGGAGATAACTGTTTGCAAAAGGTAAAAAATTGGTGTTTTAAAAGAAACCGGATCGAGAGAAAATCGGAAGAAGAAGAGGAGGAGGAAGCAAAAAAGCGGTGCAAGTGAGGTCGGGAAGAAAAGCCGAGCTGCTTTGAGGTCTCGAGGAGACGCTGGCGAATGGGGGTCACGAGCGAACTTTGGGTTTCCTGGGAAAGGGATTCCTGCGACAGAGTTGTGATCGCTGTGACAGATAAACCTGCGTGACAGGTTTTGCGGTTGATTCCGAAGAGAATCGTTGTTGGAGTGCAGGTACGCCTCCAGTACGGGCCAGTCGGCCATTTTGCCTCGCTCCCGCCATTTCGCATCGCTCCAGCCTTTTCACCGCGCTCCAGCCATTTCACCACACCCAGCCGTTAGCCTGGTTTGCGTGTGTAACGTGGATTTCGATTGGGAATTTGTGGTTCTCCGTTTGGGAGCCGTTGAACGTTCATACCCGAAGGTGTGATTTCCCAATCGCCTTTTTAGGGCACCTTTGCGCCTCTTTGGCAGTGTTGACTGTCAGCCGAACTGGATTCTGGTCTCGATGCGACATTTTTCTTGCGATCACCGGAGCGTGGATCGACTTTGGCTTGATGCCGGGACAGAGACTTTGGGAATGTTCTTTTCGCTCACTTGGAGCACAGTGAGTTATATTGTAAGAAACTGATGGTACCATCATAGGAATGATATACTATTTGTTGTACAATTGATTAATTGTTCTTGTGCTGTTATTCTTGTGTGACCTTAATACAATACTTGTTTTTTGATAACAATTGGTGTGGTTTCACCATTGGTCATTGACACACAGAGTAACACATCTTTCTGCGTGGCTCCTTTCGGGGCTCGAAGGTACACCGTGACCGGGGTTTGGGGAGGAGCACGTAACACATGCAAAACAGTAATAATGAAATATGCGTATTATTAAATCCATCGACAAGAGACAAATCCCAATGGGCTCTTAGGGAGAAAGATACAGAGGTAGCGAGCTGAGCAAAGAAAAGGTGGCAAAACAGGCAAAGAGGGAGACAGTCGAATCAAGCTGGCAGAATAAACAGTGGAGGGAGAGAGAATTGAAGGCAAGTGAAAAGAGGAGCAGGTGGATGCGTGTGAAGAGAGGAGGGATGCGAGAGGGGGGGGGGGGGGAGGGCGAAAGAGAGGGGGGCGGTGAGGGGTGTGCAGAGACCAGGGAGGCGAGCGGAGTGCAGAGATGAAGGAGGTGAGGGGGGTGAAGAAAGGAGGAAGGCAAGGGGGGTGAAGAAAGGAGGAAGGCAAGGGGGGTGAAGAGAGGAGGGAGGCGAGGGGAGTTAAGAGAGGAGGGAGGCGAGGGGAGTGAAGAGAGGAGGGAGGTGAGGGGAGTGAAGAGAGGGGGGAGGCGATGCGAGTGAAGGCAGGAGGGAGGCGATGCGAGTGAAGAGAGGAGGGAGGCGATGCGAGTGAAGAGGAGGGAGGCGATGCGAGTGAAGAGAGGAGGGAGGCGATGCGAGTGAAGAGAGGAGGGAGGCAATGCGAGTGAAGAGGAGGGAGGTAATGCGAGTGAAGAGAGGAGAGAGGCAATGCGAGTGAAGAGAGGAGGGAGGCAATGCGAGTGAAGAGAGGAGTGAGATGATGCGAGTGAAGAGAGGAGGAAGGAAAGTGAATAGAGGTGGGACGTAAGGAGGGTGAAGACAGGCAGAAGGTGAGGTGAGGTGAGTGAGGAAGATAACAAGGACTCACAGATGTTTCAAAGCTTTGAGAGACATCAGAGCA
This sequence comes from Myxine glutinosa, assembly GCF_964187855.1. NCBI lineage: Eukaryota > Metazoa > Chordata > Myxini > Myxiniformes > Myxinidae > Myxine > Myxine glutinosa. The sequence continues at coordinate 91,170,195 of NC_136264.1, read as the reverse complement.
TCAGCTTGGATTGAAATTATTGGGTTGTCCTCGAGGTCTCTGCAGAATAATCACAAACAAATGGTAAAAATATCATGTTACATCTTCACAAAGAGACTGATCAATGACCTAAACAGAGATGAAATAGATAAGTGGATATCATCCGCATGGATACTGTTGTGCAAGTACACCAAAGTTGAACACACTGAAGTAGCAGTCAATGATTTTGGTTTAATGAAAGACCTGCCGACTCACAATAAAGTACATGCATAATTATTTATTATTTCAAGAAAGTACACAATAACATACACAGAGCATGACCTGCTTCCACATTTGCAACCATGTGCTTCATGTTTTCATGGCTTTTTGCGGCCACAAAAATATTTTAGCCGCGCTACAAGCGAGCTTTACGGGATATCCCACTATTCACACTGTGGACATAGCTTCACGGGATATCCCAATATTCACACTGTGGACATTGCTTCACGGGATATCCCACTATTCACACTGTGGACATTGCATCACGGGATATCCCACTATTCACACTGTGGACATAGCTTCACGGGATATCCCACTATTCACACTGTGGACATTGCTTCACAGGATATCCCAATATTCACACTGTGGACATAGCTTCACGGGATATCCCAATATTCACACTGTGGACATTGCTTCACGGGATATCCCACTATTCACACTGTGGACATTGCATCACGGGATATCCCACTATTCACACTGTGGACATAGCTTCACGGGATATCCCACTATTCACACTGTGGACATTGCTTCACAGGATATCCCACTATTCACACTGTGGACATTGCTTCACAGGATATCCCACTATTCACACTGTGGACATTGCTTCACGGGATATACCACTATTCACACTGTGGACATTGCTTCACGGGATATCCCACTATTCACACTGTGGACATTGCTTCACGGGATATCCCAATATTCACACTGTGGACACATTTCTGAGTTAAGTGTGATGCCGATCAGGAAGAAGAAGAAGCCATACTACCAACTTCGTACACTTCCGGAATTGTTTGATATATTTGTATTCAAATGTCTGGTGGTTGTTTTGTATTTATTTATGTGAATGTGTACTTGTATATAACTATCATCTCTCTATAATTCCAGTAATCTCTGTGTGTCTGTGACCGCTGTTTCTCGACAACCACTGTTCTGATCGAATCGAAACTTGCCAGCTATATTGCTGGGGACCTGAGGATGTGCCTTTTCAAGGTTTCATATTAATCGGACAAGTGCTTACTAAGTCTCTCTCTATAATTCCAGTAATCTCTGTGTGTCTGTGACCGCTGTTTCTCGACAACCACTGTTCTGATCGAATCGAAACTTGCCAGCTATATTGCTGGGGACCTGAGGATGTGCCTTTTCAAGGTTTCATATTAATCGGACAAGTGCTTACTAAGTCATGGCCATTTATTTAGCAAACACATACATAGGGCGCCGCCTTGTGGTCACCCCTTCCCCCTTCTTCACCAACTTGGACCACTGCGTTCTGCGCTGCGGCACGCGGCCACGAAACGAGCAGGGGAGATCATCGGCAGAACGCAACCTCGACTGCAGGTGTCCAGTGTCGGTTTTGGAGAGAGAGATTGGGGATTTTGAAGGGGGCCGATTGTTATCTCTCTATAATTCCAGTAATTGTAAACACAATGTGTGTGTGTGTATGTCTGTGACCGCTGTTTCTCGACAACCACTGGTCTGATCTAATCGAAACTTGCCAGCTATATTGCTGGGGAGAGCGAAGGAACCGCTGTGTGTTTGTTGTTTCTGCCTCGGGGTTTGAAAGGTTTTTGTTTTATTTTTCTTTCTTCTCTTCTCTTCTCGCTTCTCCCTGCGATGCAATAGCAAAAAGGCAAAATATGTTGGCGCTAATAGAATAATTGGCCAATAAAACTAATTTGCGATTAATCGTAACTGCGATATGCGACCTTCCGGACAGTGAGGACTTAACTTCCGGACTTATGGATAGTGACGATTTACTGTCTCGATTGTATTTTACTACTATCCTTACGGGCACGCACTAGTTAATTTTAAAAAGCTTAGGCACTATCGAGCGATTTTTTTTTTTTAAACTTCAAAAAAACAATCTTATATCTATCTATCTATCTATCTATCTATCTATCTATATATATATATATATATATATATATATATATATATATATATATATATATATATATATATATATATATATATATATATATATATATATATATATATATATATATATATATATATATATATATATATATATATATATACAGTGGAACCTTGACTTACGAGTTTAATTCGTTCTGTGACCGAGCTCGTAACTCAATTTGCTCGTTTCTCAAATCAAATTTCCCCATTAAAATGCATTGAAATGCTATTAATCCGTTCCAGCCCGCCAAAAACCACACCAATTTTTTTTTAAATATACAGTATATATAAAAATATCTCGCGCTTTATATTTCACCTGTATGCAGCATACAAGTTGGCAGGATGGCCTGGACTGGAGGTACGCACACTTGACTCTAAACTGTCCAGCCTGGGTTTGAATCCCGACCCAGCTATAACCTGTCATGGGTGTTTCACAGGCAGGGTGATTCATCAATGTGTGTACCGCTAAACTGGGCGCCCCGTTTGCGTCCCATTAGTTGTTGGATGTTAATATAAGGATCTCACCGTGTTTTCCACAAAGAGAAGGCGAGCTATCGCCGGCAGTCTGAACAAGTTGTGGCCTGGCATGCTCTTCTCCTCTGCCGTTATATACGTCCTCCTCGGCATCTTTTTCCAGAAGAGCCCTGTCTCGTCACAGTTGAAGATTTGCTGGGGGATGTATCGTTCGGCTTCTATCAGTTCGCAAAAGTTAAAATAAAATCTTCAGCTGCCTTCACATCCGCCTCACCAAGTCGACAACACGCACACCTCGCTCATGTTTTTCGACGATTGCGTGTTTTATAGCCAAGCACATCATCCTCTTCTTCTTCTCAGCACTGCCCTTGGCACTCAATTTCTTAGGACCCATGGTTAAAACTAAGAAATTTTCCAAAATAACCAAAATGCGAAAACAAAACAGCAGCGATATACGGCAGAGATACTTGCACGGCAAGATAACCACGTGACTGGAACCCACCTGGTGGGGGGTGGCGTAAGCTCCAAAATAACCAAAATGCGAAAACAAAACAGCAGCGATATACGGCAGAGATACTTGCACGGCAAGATAACCACGTGACCGGAACCCACCTGGTGGCGGGTGGCGTAAGCTCCAAAATAACCAAAATGCGAAAACAAAACAGCAGCGATATACGGCAGAGATACTTGCACGGCAAGATAACCACATGACCGGAACCCACCTAGTGGCGGGTGGCGTAAGCTCCAAAATAACCAAAATGCGAAAACAAAACAGCAGCGATATACGGCAGAGATACTTGCACGGCAAGATAACCACGTGACCGGAACCCACCTGGTGGCGGGTGGCGTAAGCTCCAAAATAACCAAAATGCGAAAACAAAACAGCAGCGATATACGGCAGAGATACTTGCACGGCAAGATAACCACGTGACCGGAACCCACCTGGTGGCGGGTGGCGTAAGCTCCAAAATAACCAAAATGCGAAAACAAAACAGCAGCGATATACGGCAGAGATGCTTGCACGGCAAGATAACCACGTGACCGGAACCCACCTGGTGGCGGGTGGCGTAAGCTCGTAACTCAGATCTCGGCTCGCATCTCAAAGCAATAAACCGCCCGAGCGACGGCTCGTATCTCGGAAAACTCGTAAGTTGGTGCACTCGTAAGTCAAGGTTCCACTGTATATATATATATATATATATATATATATATATATATATATATATATATATATATATATATATATATATATATATATATATATATATATATATATATATATATATATATATAATATCATATATATATATAATATCATATATATATATATATATATATATATATATATATAATATCATATATATATATATATATATATATATATATATATATATATATATATATATATATATATATATATATATATATATATATATATATATAAAAATAAATATATATTGCCTAACACACTCCCAGGCACTCACTGATGAACCTCTGAAAGTTTGACGAAGATCCGTTCAGCCATCTCTGAGAAAAATGGTGACAGACACACACACAGACCAACATCTCTCTTATATAGAAGATTTATTTGAAAAAACGAAGAAGTTTGGATTACATTATTATGTGTACAAACACAAAGAGAATGAATTTTAAAAATGAAGATGACTAAGAGTAGTCACACCTTGATAGCAACCTTCACCTCAGATAGGATGTTCAAGCCTTTTTTTTTTTTTTTTGCATACAAGATCGAGGCTCGTGTAAGAGCCAACATTAACCACAAAAAGACAAACTGACACATAAAACGTATGGTAAAGGGAGCGGAAGAGGAAGCACACAAGTACAACATTTGAGCACAGGGTCATCGGGAGATCTGTGGGAGAGAGAGGGCTTGGAGGGAGGAGGCATGGGAAGGGGGGTGGGGGGTTGAGGTACAAAACACATGGACACTGCTAGGACTTCGAGGAAAGAAGTCGGGATTTAAAAAAAGTGGATCTGGGGTGAATCAACAGGGATAGAAAAGATAAAGGTCTTGGATGGGGGGAGATAAGAGATGGTGGTGAACAGCTATTTTTAAGACTTGGAGGGAGGAGTGGGATTGAAGAGAGCGAGGGAGTTTGTTCCAGAGGTGGGAGAAAAGAGGAATAAAAGAGTGGAGGTGAATAGAGAGTCTTGATTTTGGCAGTTTAACCATAAGATGGTTGCAGGCAGATCTTGTGCGACCTGTAGGAATATTTGGGGGGAGAGCACAGACAGAGCTGGGGGAGCTCGGCCAGAGATGAGTCGGTAGAGGACAGAAAGACCACCAACCTGCCTGCTGTGAGTGAGTGAAAGGCACTCGGAGTTAGCTTCATCGCGGGAGATTCCAACGATTTGGAAAGCTTTGGTTTCAACAGTGTGAAGCCGAGCTAGGTGTGAGGCAGGAGCACCAGCCCAGAGGGGAGAACAGTATTCCATTGAGCTGCGGATGAAAGCCATGTATGTGGTGAGGACCTCAGGTGTGCCAAGGAAGGATTTCGCACGACACACGATGCCCAGTCGGCGACTGGCTTTGGAGGCCAGCTTGGAAATGTGGTTTTCCCAGGAAAAATCATGGCAGATAGTGAGACCCAAAAGCTTGAGTAACATAACTTCTTGGAGAGGATTGTTCAGAAAGTAGATGGGAGGGTTGTCCAGTCGGTCTTTTCGGAGAGACACAATAAGAGTGTGAGATTTGTCAGGATTGAAAGACATGTTCTACTTTTTTGACTAGTCTGATTTTGTCCAGGTCTGCAGAGAGTGAGGAGGCTGCAGACTGCCGATCTGAGGGATGAGGTATGGAGCGGCAGAGAGTGGAGTCATCAGCAAAAAGATAGAGAGGATTTTCCAGAGAGTTGGAGAAATCATTGATGAAGACCAGAAAAAGCACATGGCCCAGAACACTGCCTTGGGGAACTCCAGCCTGAACAGGAAGGGGAGATGAGAGAAAACCATTCAGGGCCACACGTTGACTACGACCAGAGAGGAAGTCCGCAAGCCATGTATGGAGATTTCCATGGATACCACACGAGGAGAGTTTGGTGAGCAGAGCGGGGTGCCAGACCGTATCAACAGCACGTGATTTGTCAAGGGAGACAGTTCTGATTTCCTGTTTGGCATTAAGGACCTCCATCCGAAGCAGCATGTCCAGAGTAGAATGACCTGGTCTGAATCCAAATTGATGATCAGAGATCAATCCATTGGAGAAGAGGAAGGATTTGATGTCAGAAGCGATGATTGATTCTGTGACCTTGCTGATTATTGGGAGCAGTCTGATTGGTCTGTAGTTGGAAGGATCTGTTTTTGCACATTTTTTGTGTAAAGCTATAATGTTGGCTGATTTCCAAGCAGATAGAAGATGACCTTGAGCAAAAGAGAGGGTGAAGAGAACAGAGAGAGAGTGAGATAGAGCGGCAGAGCAGGCTTTTAGGACCCATGGTCTGATGCCATCTGGTCCAGTTGCAGAATCCGAGTCGAGGTTTGACAAAAACTTCTCCACCTTGTCAGGAGAGATGGACACAGAGTTCAGGAGCAGTTGGGTTCGACTGGGAAAGGTGGGAACAGAGAGAGATGGGTTCGGGATACAAGATTTTGAGGCAAACACAGAGTTGAGGTATTCGGCTTTTTCATGTGCGGTGTCAGCTGTGTAGCCGTTTGAGGTAAGGGAGGGGATGGAAGGGGAACAAAAGGTAAGTAAGGGAAGGGGAGTGTGGGAGGGGGGGGGGGGATGGAAAGCCTTGCTTTCATCATACATTCTGCAGTCGATTTTAAAACGAATCACTCATTTATATCAATTATATGCCATATTACTTGGGTGGTTTAAGGCTTGTGTGTCCATTTTATTGTAAAAAGAGGAAAAAATAACAGTACAATACTGAAGTGGTGTTCAATTAAAATGTCTTAAACAACCCAGAGCAAGTTGCACGTGACGTGATATCAACATGGGTCACAACATTCTGGGTAAACCAAATATGCTGGCCAGATGTGATGCGGACAAGAGGTGCATCATTCAGTTTCTGTGAAGGAGAACATGAGAACATGAAACCAGTTGAAATTCTCAGGAGACAGTCTTCGCAATTTGGTTTAAGTGGTGGCAGCGAGTTAATAAAGAATGAGCGCAGCGTGTAGAATGGTGAGCGAACTTGAAAATTCTCATATGAAACAAACTGTAGTCAATCAAAAAAACATTGTGGGTGATGTTTTCAAATGGTCATGGTTTGGATGGGAGATGACCTGAGATGGGGGCGAACAGCAGTTTTGAAGACCTGGAGGGAAAAAATGAGATCAAAGCGAGTGGGGAAGGTGGTTCCACAGGTGGGAAAAGAGGACTAAATGAGTGGGGGGAGCAGTGGTTCTGGATTCAGGCAATTTCACTATGAGGTGGTTGCTGGTGGACCACTTTCATCCTGCAGATACTTTGGGGGGTGGGGGGAGACAGACCACAGAGAGGGCAGAGGGTACAAGACCAGAAATGAGGTGGAAGAAGACAGAGACCACAGACCTGTCGGCGAGATTAAAGTGATCAGCCGATAGACTAGGCTTCATCACAAAATATTCCAATAATATTGAAAACCTTGGTTTTCGGGGAGCCAGCCCAGATGGGTGAGCCATCAAGTTCTCCATCAAGTTGTGGATGAAAGCCTTCTCGGTGTATAAGAGCTCAGGTGTGCCAAGGAAGGACTTGATAGATAGCATCATTATATTATGATATACAACGCTTCTCCGTCGGCCAGGAAGGGGTTCAGGCCAATCAAACTGGAGGAGACAATAGCCAGGAGTCAAGGATGTCTGGTGGGAGGAAGGATTATGTTAAACAAATTATGTCTGGTTTCTCAGAAGCGGCCTGGATTAAGAGATCTGTCAGGTTGAAATGGATGCCCCGAATGTTTGAGGTCCACACAGTTAGTGATTAGGGGGAGGGTGGAGGAAAAGGTGAGGGGGAAAGAGGCATTGGGAATTGGGATGGGGCAGGATGGGAGGTGGGCGGCTATGTGAGGAGGGGGGGGGGGCAAGGTGAGGCTTTGAGGGAGAGGGGTGAGGGTGTTCTACTTGAACACTGCATAACACAAATCTCCTTCATAATACTTCCAAGAACCTCCAGTTTTGCAGTACTTGGACAAATTATATAGGGTAGTATATGCAATAGGAACTCTCAAGCACTACCCTCTGGAAGTGGAAGTGGCATGTGAGTGGGTGCAGTATCGGGGTGAAGAAGAGGCCACCAATATGGCAATGTACGATGCCAATTGATGCTGCATTCTATGGTAATCAATAAAGCATCAATCTCAGAACTGGCACCCAACGTTGTCTTATTACAGAGCATATTGAAGTACTGTAAATACTTATTTATATTTTTCACAATCTTTAAAATCATTAATTTATTAAAATTGAAGTATATACTTGACACTGTGAGTGGTATCGTGTTCTATGAAGGCTATTGTTATAATAGGAAATGATAACATCACCGGGGAGTTTTCATAATAATATTAATAGTAAAATGCTCAAATGTAGCTGAGAGTTTCACATAAATCCCTCGCTAACATGGTAACAATATCGCACGATGGAAATAGCAAATAAAGGAAACACTTACAGTTCCTCCAAACTTTCCAGCTGTGAAAAAGTATTCTTGGTGATCAGCTTTATTTTGTTTCCTTGCAGACCCCTAAAATGAGCCATAAACCATTACATGAAGAAAGCACGACACCAAAATGGATTCAGCTTGAATAAATATGCTCAGGAAAATAAGCAAGAAACACCAAAAGGACTCACAGGGTCGTCAATCTTCCAAAACCAGAAAATGCTCCATTTGTGTCCTCCACACTCCATGATATCTCATTGTGACTGATGTTTCTGTGGAAAACAGATACCAAAAACTGGAAAATAGAATGATGCAAATGTGTCGATGGATATGCCTCCACACACTTTGGATGTCAACCTACTGTTAAGTTTGATCTCAATTTAAGGTTACATAAAAAATTAAAGGTCTTGAGAGAGAGTGGGGGTTAGAAGGAGTTCAAGGAGTGGCAGAAGGCGAAGGGTATGGGGGCAGAAAAGGCAGAGCATGAAAGTTATAAGGCAGCCAAGAAGGCTGCAAAGAAAGAGGTAGCAAAGGCACAGGAGGCATGTAGGAAAATGTTCGGAGAACGCTTGGATTCGGAAGAGGGTCAGAGAGCGGAATTCAGGATTGCAAAGCAGATAGCGAAAGAGAGGTGTGATGTGATGGGGGTGAGTTGCTTGAAGGATGAAGTGGGACAAATCGTTGTGGACCCAGATGGAATTAAAGGAAGATGGAAGATATATATGGAAATACTATTGAATGCAGAGAATGAATGGGATGGCAACATAGAGAGTAACCCAGTTTTATGACCGGCAGAGAAGATAACCGAGAAGGAAGGTGAGGAAGTGACAAAAGCAATGAAGAGTAGAAAGTGGGAGGGCCGACGGGAGTTGTGGGAGATATGTTGAAGGCAGCAGGAAATTGGGGTGTGAAGAGAATGACAGAGATCTGCAATCTGGTGGTGAAAGAAGGTGGCATTCCAGTGGATTGGGAACTGAGTACCCTCGTCCCTCTATACAAGGGGAGAGGTGACCCTCTGGACTGTGGCTCGTATCGAGCGATAAAGTTATTGGAGCATGGAATGAAGGTATTCGAAAGGGTGTTGGAGAGGAGGATAAGGAAGAAAGTGAAGATTGACGAAATGCAGTTTGGATTTATGCCAGGAAGAGGAACGACAGACGCGCTTTTTATTGTGAGGCAGTTGCAGGAGAAGTATATGGAGAAGAGGCAGAAGTTGTTTCTTCAAGGGTTTGTTGATCTGGAGAAAGCATTCGATAGGGTTCCACGTGAAGTAGTGATATGGGCATTGAGGAAGTTAGGAGTGGAGGAATGGTGGATCAGAGTAGTGATGGCAATGTACAAAAGAGTGCGCACAGCTGTAAGGACGAAGGACGGGAACAGTGGTGAGTTTGAGGTGAAGGTGGGAGTGCATCAGGGGTCGGTACTAAGTCCACTACTATTTGTAGCTGTGATGGAGGTGCTGGCTCAGAACGTAAAGGAGGGTTTACCGTGGGAGTTGTTGTATGCAGATGATCTGGTGTTGGTTGCAGAAAGTATGGATGGACTGAAGGAGAAGATGAACAAGTGGAAGGAATGTATGGAGACAAAAGGTCTGAAGGTGAATATCGGAAAAACGAAGGTGATGGCAAGTGGTAAAGCATGTGGTGAGGTGGAATGAACTGGGAAGTGGCCGTGTGCTTTGTGCAGGAAGGGTGTCGGAGTGAATTCCATTCAATGTACAATGTGCGCTGAGTGGGTTCATCAAAAATGTAGTGGTTTGAGAGGGTAATTGGCCAGTGTGGCAGCTACATTCAAGTGTAAGGTGTGCACAGAGGGAGCTGCAGATGGATGAAATGTTGAGTTGGATCTTGGAGATGGCGTGAAGCTGGAAGGTGTGAAAACATTTTGTTACCTTGGAGACATGCTGAATGGAGAAGGTGGATCAGACTCGGCAACGGTTGCTCGAGTGAGATGTGCATGGAAGAAATTTCGGGAACTGAGTGGCGTGCTGACGAGGAGGGGAGTGTCATTGAAGCTGAAGGGAAAGGTGTATGCTGCATGTGTGAGAAGTGTTACGATTTATGGGAGTGAGACATGGGTAATGAACGTAGAGCAGCAACGAAGGCTGGAAAGGGTGGAAATGCGAATGGTTCGGTGGATGTGTGGAGTATCGTTGAGAGAGAGAGGAAGACAAATGATGAATTGCGAAAGATGATGGGAATAGAGCCTGTGATTGATGCTATGAAGAGGAACAGGTTGAGATGGTTTGGTCATGTGCTGAGGAAGGATGAAAGTGACTGGTTGAAAAGAGTGATGGAAATGAATGTAGAAGGAAGTAGAGGATGGGGAAGACCGAGAAAGACTTGGCTAAAGATGGTCGAAGACGAAATGCGGGCAAGGGGCTTAACAAGGGGAGATGCAGAAAATAGGGCAAAATGGAGAACTTTGTCATGGGGACCGCAAGGCTAACCCCCGTTCTTGCAGGGAAAATGGCCTTAAAATGCCTGTTGTTGTTGTTGTTTGTAGAGAGAGTGGGGGTGGAGGAGGGAGAGGGAGGTGGGACAGGGGAAGAGAGGACAAGATGAGGGGGAAGATGGGGGTTGGAGAGGGGAGGGGGGGAGGGAGGAGGGTGGAGAAAGAAAAAGCAAGAGAAAAAAAGCCATTAGAAGAGACAATATCAGATGCTTATAACTTATTAGTCCCCTACCGGTGTACACCGGAGGGGACTATAGGTTTGCACTCCGTCCCTCAGTCCGTCACGCAAAGAACAGTTTTCCAGACTTTTTTTCTAAACGCGAAACGCTAAAGATTTCAAACTTGGCACATGGTTTCCTCATGATAAGTTACAGGTCAAGTTCGAACTTCACGACGTTTCGATCATTTTTGACAAAGTTATGCACTTTGAACTTTGGGAATTCTGATAATTCTGATGATCCTTAACTCAGTGCCATTTTAAGTTTTAATTTCCTTTAAAAAAGATTTTCTCTGCAATAATTGGACCGATTTAGATCAAATTTTCACCGTAGGAGGGACTTCGTCTGTAGAATATTTTAATGGTAATTATGACGTCACAGGTCACGTGGTTCGGCCGCCATATTGTTTTTCGTGAAAACACAAAAACCCCTTTTTCTCTGCAATGGCTGAACAGATCGAGGCCAAACTTGGCAGGCAGGATTGCATACCCATGACGAACAAAAAAGTCAATGAGCATGACGTCATGCGTCACATGATTTCAGAGTTATGACGTTTTTAAGCATGGACCTTTAAAACCGAGCTCCTCCCTCATTTTTGATCCAATCGAGGGGAAACTTCACAGATCTGTTGAGCATGTCAGTCTACTAAAATGTCCTTTTGGAATTTGCGATAGGGCACGTGGTTTGGCAGATATCGTTAATTAAACGAAAATATTTTAAAAAAATGGATATCTCGTTTATTCTAGAGTTCTCATCAAGCCGCACCGCGCGCCCTCAGCCTCGTCTCGCGAACGTCAACAGTGCGACACAGCGCGCGCTTTCGGGAGGGGCGGAGCCAAGCCGAACAACATATATATGCACATTGATCATTGATCGTGAACCGGAAAATATAATAAATTACTGATATTTAGCGACTCAAAAGGTTCTTTATCAAAAACTTATTTTCTCGTGCTTCTGCTGACCTGTCTGCAAGGTGTATAAATCGAAGTCCCGAGTGCGAATCACAGGTGAACCCGTCCTGAGGTAATTAGCGATTGGGAACGATTCGGAACCTGTGGATAAATAACCCTTGGTAATTTCCCCAAGAGTTTTCCGGACGACAGACTGCCGGTAGGGGACATGTATTGCAGCGCAATACTCAGAATGCTTGTTTTTTATGGTCTGCCAAATTATTCTAAAAGGTCACATGCCATTTGACCGATTAGACTTGAAATTTAATCAGTTCATCTTTGTATACTTATGGCAAGTTTGATTGAAATCCCTTCAGTGCTTCGCAAGTTATCACGGTAACAATTATTTTCAATTAAATGGCACATGACCTTTTGAACCCAAAAACAAATCAATTAATCTGCAATACAATGCATAATGTTGCCAAGTTTCGTTGAAATGTTTTTCGTGGTCAACAGGTTGTCACAGTCACAAAGATTCTTCTGGCTAACCTCCAAGAGTCAAGACCTCTGTACATATTTTCACTCATTTACATCACTTTTTATTCCTGCAATAGAACCCAAATCCACCATGTTATGTCTGAGTCAGAAACCAAGTCTTCTTGTATTCCCACTACCCCACTACATGTCATCTTGTTTTTCAACAAGCCTCAAATTTACAAAAAATAAAAAATCCTATTTAATCAGCACCCCAATGAAATAGAAATGAAAGCAAGGAGCAGCTCATGAAGTGGACTCACAGACTTCTCAAAGCATCCAGGCCATGAAAAGCTCCCTCGGCCACATGCCCAATCGAGTTGTGTTCAAGACTCAGACGACGCAAAGCTGGCAAGCCAGAAAAGCTCTCCTTGTCCAAGTGGTCGAGGCCGTTCCACGCAAGGTCCCTGCGAGGTGACGTGAGTATGAGAGAGCTACGATGGAATAATTTCTCACTTAGCGAAAGCCCCTCCACTACCTCCTCCCTATCTCACCATGGTTATGGTTTTATTAGCATCACTGTAAAACCAATTCCATCTTCCAGACCATGTCAAAAACCTCAATACAATAAAATTGCCTTTATGTATAAATGGACAATGATGAACACATGATCAATAAAAAGGTAAAATATAGTCTTTTTAAATTTTGACATTTAATTCATAAGGTTCATATAATAAATAAATAAATTAAAGTATACTTGTACTTTAAAAAAAAAGGATATAAAAATAAATAAATGAAATAACCATGAGATGGGTCAACACTTTCCGAGGAGGAAGGGTTACCCTTCCACATTATGGAGAAGGCCACACTCACAGCTCAAACAGATGTGGGCAAAAACTCCAGGCATTGGCATCAATCCTGGTGATGTTGTTGCGGCTCAGGTAGAGCTGCCGCAGGGATCTGAGGCCGTACACCCAGCCTGTGCTGACCGCTGGTATCGAGTTGTGCTGTAGGTTTCTGAAGGTTGCGATTTTGCAAAAACAAGGCAAAGTTTGTCAAATGAAAAGCAGAAAATAGAAATAAATAAATAAGTAAATCAAAGATCGAGGCTTCCTGTGCTCATCTCTCTGTAGTGATTGTTATGAGATAAATGGGAAAGATCTACAAGACTATCTATCCTACCATAGAGGAATAAATCAACTCAAATTAAAGGCAATCTCAACGTTCAGCATGGGTGGTAGGCAAATCAAACCCTAAACATAAAGAATAAAACTATGTAGAAAACACAGAGTAGCATATGAGGTTAGACATGACAGGTCACCACCCCACCACAGTGTCTCGACGTGCACACAAAAAACGCTTCCAATGAGGTGGGAATTGTACAATTTTAAGGACGTGTACAGTATCTTTTTTCCTACCAATGATAAATTGATCATCTTGATTAATTGATCATGATAAATCGATATTGGAGCATCTTGCACATATATCACATACAGGACAAAGGCACTAAAGACATGAGTGTACTTTTACAGGAATGACAATGACATTATTTAGATAAATAGAACGGCACCCAATCCACCAGGTTGAAGAGTTTATGTTTTGTATCCCACCGTTAGGTGGGATCTGGATCCGGACCTGAACCTGAACCAAAATCGAATTGGCTGGTTCTTGTCACCGAACCAACGCATCCACCAAGTTTTGTCAAAACTCGTCCATAACCTTTTCAAATATGATGCTATATATCGTTTTTCGGCCAATCTGTTAATGTTGAAGAATCATTCAAAAATTCTGGTATCCAGATTCAGATCTTCACGAAAATCGTATCGATTTGTCCTAGTCACACACCCAACCTGTCTATCAAGTTTCGTCCGAATTTGGCCACAACGTATTTTAGATACAATATGGTGTTACATATCGTTTTAGCCCCATCACTCAATGGTGAAGATTCACTTCAAACAATCAGATCCAGATCTTCACCAAAATCGAAGTGATTAGTCCTTGTCACACAAACAGACAGATAAACAAACAAAGAAACAGACATCGTGAAAATATAACCTCCATCCACCTCTGGTGGCAGAGGTGACAATCCATTAAAAGTGCCATGTACAGTGTCTTCAGAAAGTATTCACACACCTTCACTTTTTTCACATTTTGCTGTGTTACAGCCTGAATTAAAAATGGATGAAATTGAGATTTTTTTGTCACTGCCCCACACATAATACCCCATTATGCCAAGGTGGAATTTTTTTAATACAATTTTTTTGCAAAGTAATGAAAAATGGAAAGCTAAAATGTCCCCACAGGTCAATACTTTGTAGAAGCGCCTTTGGCAGTGATTACAGCTTTGAGTATTCTTGGGTACATCTGTATCAGCTTTGCACATCTGGAGTTGGGAAGTTTCTCCCATTCTTCCTTACAGATTTGCTCAAGTTCTGTCAACTTGGATGGGGAGTGTCGGGGAACAGCAATCTTCAAGTCTTTACACAGATTCTGAATGCGATTCAAGTCTGGCCTTTGGCTGGAAAACTCAAGGACTTTCACCTTATTGTTCTGAAGCCATTCCAGTGTTGCTTTGGCTGTATGCATGGGATCATTGTCCTGATGGAACGTAAATCGTCGCCACAGTCGGAGGTCTTTTTTCACTCTGAAGTACACTACCGGTCAAAAGTTTTAGAACACTACAATTTTTCCAGTTTTTATTGAAATTTATGCAGTTTAATGTCTCAATGTACTCTGAAATTAAGCATATAGCAAATAAACAATTGGAGATAAAAAAGAAATCATAGAATCATTTTGTTTAACAAATTTTTATTTAAAATTTTGACTCGGCAAAGTAGCCAACGCCGGAAACACTCGTGGCATTCTTTCTACAATGGAAATCAAATTTTGTTCGGGAAGTTCTTCCCAACACTGTTGCAGAAGTTCCCACAAATGTGTTGCACTCGGGGGCGGGGGGGTTGCTTTGCTTTCACCCTTCTGTCCAGTTCATCCCAAACCAGCTCGATGGGGTTTAAGTCTGGAGACTGTGCTGCGGTGCTGGCCACTCCATGATTTGAAGCCTACCGTCTTGTTCTTTTCCTCGAAGGTAGTTTTGACATAGCCTGGAGGTTTGTTTAGGGTCATTATCTTGCTGTAGGATGAACCCCGACCAACTAGGCGTATACCAGAGGGTATTGCATGGCGCTGCAAAATGCTGTGGTAGCCCTTTTGGTTCAAGGTGCAGGTCACTCTGTGAAAGTCGCTGACCCTGGATCCAGCAAAAGAGCCCCAGACCATTACGCATCCTCCTCCATGTTTGACAGTTGGTGTCACACACTGAGGAACCATCCTTTTGCCTACTCGACGGTGTACAAAAACCCTGCATGATGAACCAAAGATTTCAAATTTTGATTCATCGGTCCATAAGACCTTCTTCCAGTCTTCAGTAGTCCACTGGCGGTGCTTCATGGCCCAGGCAAGCCTCTTTTTCTTATTTTGCCATCTTAGCAATGGCTTTCATACTGCCACTCGACCTGTCAAACCTGCAGCTCGAAGTCTTCTCTTCACAGTTGAAACTGAGACTTGCTTACTTCGACCAGTGTTAAGCTGTGCTTGAAGCTGTTGTCCTGTGAGCCACCTATTACGCAAGCTGTTGACTCTCAGAAACTTGTCTTCTGATTCTGTTGTGGCTTTGGGTCTGCCAGACCTCTTCCTGTCAGAGTTTCCTTCAGTTTCCAACATACTACTTCCTGCCGTGCAATATAGTCCAAATAATGCTTCGGAGGGTGAAACAACAGTCTGTTCCAATACTGCTTTTATAGACAGGGGGTTTGTAATCAAGTAATCAGCAGAGGTTGGGACACCTGTAGGAATTGTTTGCATCAACTTTCAAGGCTTAATTTATTTACATTGCTGCAGAACAGCTGTAAGTTGTTAACCCATTACTTGTTCCCTGAAGAAGGCCTTTTTTTAACAATGTAACTGTGCAATTTACATTATTTTCCCATTTTTGCCAACCTAAACTTTTTTTTAACTTCGAGCAGTTTACTGCTTATCTTTGTACCATTTCAGGTTTATTCATTGGACATTAAACTGCATAAATTTCAATAAAAACTGGAAAAATTGAGGTGTTCTAAAACTTTTGACCGGTAGTGTAGGTTCTCCTCAATGATTTGCCTGTATTGGGCTCCATTAGTTGTTGCTTCTGTCCTTAAAAGTCTCCCAGTCCTTGCCGCTGAAAGCATCCCCATAGCACCACCGTGATTCACATTAGGGATGGTGTTGCCACCACCATGATTCACACTAGGGATGGTGTTAGATGGGTGATGAGCTCTGCTCGGTTTCTGACAGACGTAGCACTTTGCATTCAGGCCAAAGAGTTCATTCAACTTTCGTCTTGTCAGACCACAGAATATTTTGCCTCATGCTCTCAGAGTTTTTCATGGGCCTTTTGGGAAACTGCAAGCATGCTGACATGTGCCTGTTTCTCAGAAGTGGCTTCCGTCTGGACACTCTCCCATAAAGCCTAGATTTGTGAAGTGCTGCAGAGACTGTTGTCATTCCGGAAGGTCCACCAATCTCAACCAAGGAACTCTGTAGTTCTGCAAGAGTGGTCATTGGGTTCTTGGTCACCTCCCTGACCAAGGTCCTTCTTGTCCAGTTGCTCAGTTTGGTTAGACAGTTAGCTCTAGGAAGAGTCTGGGTAGTTCCATATTATTTCCATTTCCCAATGATGGAGCTCACTGTCCTCGAGTACTTTCAACACTCTAGAAATTGTTTTATACCCTTCCCCAGATCTATGCCTCCTCACTATTCTATCTCGGAGTTATACGGACAGTTCCTTGGACTTCATGGTAAAGTTTCTGCTCTGATATGCACTGTCAACTGTAGGACCTTATATAGAAAGGTGTGTTTATTTCCAAATCATGTCCAATCAATTGAATTGGCCATACTCCACTCAATTTGTAGACATCTGAAAAGGATGATCAAAGGAAATTGGATGCACCTGAGCTCAATTTGGAGAGTCATCGGAAAGGGGTTGAAGACTTATTGACTCAATACATTTAAGCTTCTCATTTTTAATTATTTTGTAAAAAAACAAACAAAAAACAAAAAACAAAAAAACATTTCCACTGAGATTATGGGGTAACATGTGTAAGATCAGTGACAAAAAAAAACTCAATTGAATCCATTTTAAATTCAGGCTGTAACACAACAAAATGTGAAAAAAGTCAAGGGGAGAGAATACTTTCTGAAGGCTCTGTATGTCAGAAAATGAGAAATCAAATCATTGGTAACCTTCAAGCAGGGTCTTCCATTATCAATGTTGCAAGGTTCTAATTGTGAGGAGAGGAACTCTTTATGACCCCAGAAGACGTTATAAAGCTACTGGATCAACAACAGATGTGCCAAGAAGTGGACAGTTTAGAATAACGACTCTCACTGACGACTGACACATTTGCACGACCCTTCTATGTAATCGGTTTCAAACTCCTCAGAGTACTGCAAACTCCCTGGACTTCGATGCAATGATTGCTGCCAGAGGTGGACATACCTAGAATGGACATTGTTACTTCCACGTGATCCCAATGTGAAAACATTAACCACAATGCAGCATTACAGGATTAGGTCACAATGAAAAGGACAAGTAATTATTCAGGATTTAACTCCGTCAGAGGGTTCCACCTCATCTGTGTCCGATGATGCCACATAAATAAATCGCATCAACCACAACCACATGTTCCGTTTGTTTATGGCAGAGTGCATATACCATTGTCATTTGTGGAGATAGTAAATATGGGTAGGTCGCAAATAAATTACTGACCTCTAACTAATTACTGACTTTTTAGAAAACTATTTTATGATTTTATATAATACATTTATTAACTCTACATTCCTGCAAAAATCCCAAAGCAGTTCTCAATCACAAAATTAATTCCCATGGAAATCTCTCCTGAATGAGGATACTGCTAATAACAGAGCGCAATGGACATACAATGAGCGAATGGCATGCAAGCCCCAGAAGGACCCGTCCATCAGGTCGGTGATGAGGTTGTGCTGCAGATGTAACGTCTCCAGCACTCCCAGGTGAAAAGTCAAGCCCTCTACCCACCGCAGACGGTTGTGACTCAAGTCCCTGAAATGTGCACAACAAAGCACATGCAAATTCTCAAAGGGTGCGCCAGTTACAAAACAAAGACGACACGTCACATTCACATTTGCACTGATCAAGCATTTCCAATTACTTTGTTTAAATATACAGACTTGGCATTTAATATGGAATTATTTTTTTTATTGACTTGGGTTTCCTTTCAGAACTCAGTATATCAATTTGGTGAGTTTCTTTTACGCTTCGGTGATTTCTTTGTTAAAAGAACCATGTCACTGATTGTCTGTCGCAGCAAGAAGTCAATAACAGGATTATATCACAGGTGGCGTGACAAAATGTACGGACAGGTACATTTGACGATTGGCTTCACAATCGGGTATATAAGAGTTGTTGCGTTCTGTATGAGTGGAAAACAATTGCTGCACGTCTACAAAAGTTATTGCAGCTTCCTCTGGAGATGGTCCGTCAACTCGACAATGCTGTTTGTCATGGAGTGGTGGCTTTACGAAATTCCGGCATGAAACAGCGTGCTATTGCTCGGCAGTATGGCATCACTCAAGGTCAGGTGTCAAAGATCCCGAAACGAAATGCTCAGAGGGGTGTCCCTACTCCAATATCGAGGCCAGGACATCCCCGCAGAACCACAAGGAGGGATGATCGCCAGCTGCACCGGTTAGTCCGCAATGGCCGTACCAAGTCAGCTAATCGGCTTAGGGCTGAGTGGCAGCAACTGACAAATGTGCCTGTATCCAGAAGGCTAGTCAACCAACGACTGGTTCAAACAGGCTATCGTGCCAGGCGTCCCCTGAGAAAGCCACGCCTGACAAGACAACACCGCCAGCGCCAATTGCAGTGGGCCAGAGAGCACCGTCAATGGCAGCCAAGACACTGGAATCACGTGATCTTCAGTGACGAGTCTTGATTTCTGGTCTATCGTCAAGATGGCCATGTCCGAGTGCGCAGACAAGTGCATGAAGCCTACAACGAAGATTGTATAGTGCCAAGAGTCCAAGCTGGAGGTGGTGGGGTGACCGTTTGGGCTGCTTTTCATCCAGGGGGCAAAACTGACCTGGTTGTTCTGAATGGAAGCCTGAACCAGTTCAAGTACAGGGCCATTCAGGAAGAAACATTGCTTTCCATTTGCTCGTGCAGCCTTTCGAGGAAACTTGGTCTTCCAAGATGACAATGCATGGCCTCATCGTGCTCGCATGATCCAACACTTTCTTGCTGACCGTGGTGTAGAGCATATGGAGTGGCCTGCCATGTCCCCGGATATGAATCCGATCGAGAACTTGTGGGCAGAATTAACGCGTCAAATCGACAACTTGGACCAGCAGCCTACCTCTGTGCGTGAATTGCAGCAGGCTATTGTCACTGCATGGCATGAGATTCCTGTCCAAACCTTGGAAAATCTCGTGAACAGCATTCCTCAACGCGTACGTGCTCTCCCGAATGCTCGTGGGGGTTGCACGACGTACTGAACTGTAATTTTACTGTCCGTAATCCCAGTTGTAATTTAGCTTTTGTTAAAAAAAATTTGGCTAATGTGCAAAATAAAGCAATACTTCTGGAAAACATACAGAAGTTTAACACAGTACTGTCCGTGAATTGAGTTCAATATCAGTTCACATCACTTTCAAGGATCAATTTATTTGCTTCGAAATGTCAAATGTGGTTTTTGTTTCTTTTAAAGGTCACATTAACAAAATCTAGAATAATTTCAACATAATTCCAATGAACTTTTGGTTCTAAGTCAACTTGAAAAGAAAGTTCACCCCCACAAAAAAAATATTCCATATTAAATGCCAAGTCTGTATATATATATATATATATATATATATACAGACTTGGCAAATCCTGCCACCAACTATTCCATATTATATATATATATATACAGACTTGGCATTTAATATGGAATATTTTTTTTGTGGGGGTGAACTTTCTTTTCAAGTTGACTTAGAACCAAAAGTTCATTGGAATTATGTTGAAATTATTCTAGATTTTGTTAATGTGACCTTTAAAAGAAACAAAAACCACATTTGACATTTCGAAACAAATAAATTGATACTTGAAAGTGATGTAAACTGATATCGAACTCAATTCATGGACAGTACAGTGTTGAACTTCTGTACGTTTTCCAGAAGTATCTCTTTATTTTGCACATTAGCCAAAAAAATGTTAAACAAAAGTTAAATTACGACTGGGATTACGGACAGTAAAATTACAGTTCAGTACTTCGTGTAACCCCCACGAGCATTCAGGAGAGCACGTACACGTTGAGGCATGCTGTTCACGAGATTTGCCAAGGTTTGGACAGGAATCGCTTGCCATGCAGTGACAAT
The DNA here is from genome assembly GCF_964187855.1 of Myxine glutinosa. NCBI lineage: Eukaryota > Metazoa > Chordata > Myxini > Myxiniformes > Myxinidae > Myxine > Myxine glutinosa. The sequence continues at coordinate 91,149,511 of NC_136264.1, read as the reverse complement.
AGCCTGCTGCAATTCACGCACAGAGGTCGGCTGCTGGTCCAAGTGGTCGATTTGACGCGTTAATTCTGCCCACAAGTTCTCTATCGGATTCATATCCGGGGACATGGCAGGCCACTCCATATGCTCTACACCACGGGCAGCAAGAAAGTGTTGGATCATGCGAGCACGATGAGGCCGTGCATTGTCATCTTGGAAGACAAAGTTTCCTCGAAAAGCTGCACGAGCAAATGGAAGCAATGTTTCTTCCAGAATGGCCCTGCACTTGAACTGGTTCAGGTTTCCATTCAGAACAACCAGGTCAGTTTTGCCCCCTGCATGAAAAGCAGCCCAAACGGTCACCCCACCACCTCCAGCTTGGACTCTTGGCACTATACAACCTTTGTTGTAGGCTTCATGCACTTGTCTGCGAACTCGGACGCGGCCATCTTGACGATAGACCAGAAATCGAGACTCGTCACTGAAGATCATGTGATTCCAGTGTCCTGGCTGCCATTGACAGTGCTCTCTGGCCCCACTACAATCGGCGCTGGCGGTGTTGTCTGGTCAGGCGTGGCTTTCTCAGGGGACGCCTGGCACGATAGCCTGCTTGAACCAGTCGTTGGTTGACTAGCCTTCTGGATACAGGCACATTTGTCAGTTGCTGCCACTCAGCCCTAAGCAGCTTAGCTGACTTGGTACGGCCATTGCGGACTAACTGGTGCAGCTGGCGATCATCCCTCCTTGTGCTTCTGCGGGGACGTCCTGGCTTCGGTATTGGAGTAGGGACACCCCTCTGAGCATTTCGTTTCAGGATCTTTGACACCTGACCTTGAGTGATGCCATACTGCCGAGCAATAGCACGCTGTTTCATGCCGTAATTTCGTAAAGCCACCACTCCATGACAAACAGCATTGTCGAGTTGACGGACCATCTCCAGAGGAAGCGGCAATAACTTTTGGAGACGTGCAGCAGTTGTTTTCCACTAATACAGAACGCAACAAATATATATATATATATATATATATATATATACACACACACACACAAGCATATTAAAACTAGAAAGTAAAATTTTAAGCAATATACTGTATGTTAATTCTCAGTTACGTTTGATCTCAATTAAAGGTCACATTAAACATTAAAGGTCCTGGGAGAGAGGGAGAGAGAGAGACGAGGGGAGGGGAGTGGGGGAGAGGGGGAGGGGAGTGGGGGAGAGGGAGAGAGGGAGTCTAGAGATAAGCAGGAGAATAATGCTAAGTTTGGTCAAAATCACTTCAGTTGTTCACAAGTTATCATGAATGAAAATAAAATTTGCTACTTTCAGGTAAAGTTCATGACATTTGACCTTTGCCAACAAAATCTTAACACTTCATCTTTACATCATGATACATATTGGTCCAACTTTGGTCAAAATCCCTTTAGCATTTCACAAGTTATCGATGTAACTAACATCTGGTACTTTCAGCTGAAGGTCACATGACCTTTGACCCTTTGAACCCAAAATAAAATCAGTTCATCTTTGTATCACAATAAATATTTGCACCAAGTTTGCTTAAAAAAAAGAAAAAAAGAAGCCTTCAGTGGCTCACAAGTTATTGTGGCGGATGCACGGATGGACAACCCGAAAACAATGCCTCCGGCATGAAAGGAAAACAAGGCAAAGTCTAACAGCGGCATAGCCAGGCTTGTTTGATACTTTAGTTGGAGGATAGTATGACCTGGGTGGAGATACCAGTTAGCAAATAATGTAAATATTAAATTATTTTGAAGTTTTGAAGTGGAGTTTTGAATTATTTTGAATTAATTATTTTGAAACCAAGTCTCCAAGCTGTCTGTCACCATGGAGGTGGAAGAGATTGCATTGAGACACTGGCTTATTCTATATGTTGGTCAGTTAGTCAACACTATCAAAGTGACCTCAGCATCATCCCGACACACACCACTGTGCGCGTTACGGAATGAAGTGGCAGCGGCTGGAGTGCAAATCCTGCCACCAACCTTCTTGAGAAAGGACCCAGTGAGTTGGTAATCATTTTGCCGACCTCAGAAGGCTAACCCCCGCTCTTGCAGGGAAAATGGCCTGCCTGTTGTGTTGTTGTTGTAGAAGGATGACAGGCTAAGTCAACCCCACCTGGTGTTAATTCAACAGCTGACCGGGATTCAAAGTCAGGACCCGAGGATCCCAAGCTCTCCACCCAAACCGTTAAGCCAGCACCAGGCTTAGGGTGGTTGGAGGCAGTCATAAGAAATGCTTCAATGTTTGAAGGGCCCTTAAATCAAAGTTTTACTTTTACAGTCATAGAAAAAATATTGGCACCCTTACGCTTTTTTCAAATAATGCACCATTTCTTCCAGAACAATGTTGAAATAAAAAAATATTTTGGTATCCACATATGTATTTCTTTGGTTTGTGGTGGAACAAAATAAAAAAGCTAAATTTTTTAAAATAAAACCTAGCTTATTCCACAGAGAAATCCGAAAATGGCTCTGACAATATTCTTCGCACCTTTTAGAAGTTGTTAGAAATAATTGGATTTCAAGCAGGTGATTCTCCTTTACTTTGGAATTGAACTCACCTATGGTGAGTTGCAGGTGCCTGCAAAATAAAAATCACTCATTAAACTAGTTTGAATCGTAAAAAGGAGTCATTCTGCTGTTTTGTGTCACTGTGTGTATCGCAATGAGCATGGAGAAAAGAAAGAAAACCAGAGACTTGTCTGAGGAGGTCAGACACAAGATTGTAGCCAACCTCCCTGGGCGTGGCTGCAGGAGAAAACTTGATCGAAGATTGCAGCGAAGGATTGTTCGAATGGTGGAGAAAGCACCTCAATCAACTGCCAAACAGATTCAAACTGACCTTCAGACACAAGGTATGACAGTTTCAACTCACACCATCCGTCACCAACTCGATGAAAGGGGGTTCTATGGTAGGAGACAGGAAGACCCCACTGCTGAGAGAGACACAAGACAGCCCGACTGGAGTTTTCCAAAACACCTGTAAAAGTCAAAACCCTTCTGGGAGAATGTCCTGTGGACATATGGGACCAAATTAGAGCTTTTTGGTAAAGCACAACATTTCTATGTTTAGAGGAAACAAAATGAAGCCTTCAAAGAAAAGAACACCTTCCCTACAGTCAAACATGGAGGAGGTTGTGATGTTTTGGGGTTGCTGTGCTGCCTCTGGCACTGGTTGCTTTCAATGTGGGCATGGCATCATGAAATCAGATTACCAAGGCATTTTGGAGCGCAATGTTAAACCCAGTGTCAGAAAGCTGGGTCTCCGCCAAAGTTCATGGGTCTTGCAGCAGAACAATGACCCCAAACACACTTCAAAAAGCACCCAGGAATGGTTCAAGACAAAACGCTGGACTGTTCTGAAGTGGCCAGCAATGAGTCCAGATGTAAATCCCATTGAACACCTGTGGGGAGATCTGAAAACAGCAGTTGGGAGAAGGCACCCTTCAAATGTGGGAGAACTGGAGCAGTTTTCACAAGAAGAGTGGGCCAAACTGCCAGTAGAGAGGTGTAGGAAGCTCATTCATGGCTATAGGAAGCGCTTGACTGCAGTTATTTTGTCCACGATTTGGGTGAGCTCAGTGGCAATAAGCATAAACCGATTAAGGCCGGCTTCATTCTGGGTGATCCGAGTGAGATGTTTGAACAAATCAGCCACTGTAGCATTTCTAGATTTGATCAAGTGTGGGTGTAAGGGAAGCTGTGAAGGCAAAAATAACTGCTGCTGCGTAAAAAAAACGGATGAGTTTGCACACATCTTTGGAAATGCACCGATTGCTCAAACGTGCTGGATTACTGGGTTGTTGATGATGATGATGTTGTTTACGATTGTACATACATAGATGGCTTAATATGATGATCAGATTTGATTGTTGGTTAACATGATGATGAGGTTTGATGATTTATAGCATTAGATGATGATCAGTTGATATGATGGATGATGAATGGTGGATGGTGGATGATACCATGCATATGATATGGTGATAAACACATTTTCACTCAATGTCTGATGGTCTCGCTAAAATTTATCATGTTCTTATGTTAGCTATAATTTGATTCATGACAATATAGAATGCTCTAATGAACACAATATTATCTTTAATCAACTGCCTATATAGATACCTGAATACTGCAGGTATAGATACCTGAAAACCTATTATTAGATATCAAAAACACATTTATATATCCTTTACTTCAAAAGTTATGAGACTACCCATATCGGCTACGTATCGGTTGTATCGTATGGCAGCCATATTGGATTTATACTAATTTGGGATGCTCCAACAGCAAAAAGTATTGAATAATATAATTCCCCATACTTTAAAACAGATATTGGGACACACAAATCATCGTTCCATTTCTACCAAGTTGGTAGTTAGAAGAAATCTACTGTATCAGAGGAGAGGTGGGGGGGGGGGGGGGGGGGCGGTGAGGGTGGAGGGCTTATGGGTGGCCATATTGGATTTATGCTCATAAGGGGTGTTGCAATCAGCAAGAGTTTTGTTCCAATCGTCTCGCTGTACCTAAAAACCTACATTTAGACACCAAATTGAGCCTTCTATGCCCATTAGTTCAGAAGTTGTAAGGCATCCCTATAAACGGGTAATCAGTTAAATTACATTAAATGACTAATTAAGGTACTTTAATGAAATACCTAATTAAGGTACCAAAACGTCATTTGTAAATGGACAGCGTCCAATTCCGTTTTTGGCACACCCTCAAGTACCCAAATCAAGAAAGAAATCAAAATTATCACCAAAATCGAGCCAGATTAAATGGCCAACGATTAATAAAATACAAGCATCCATTGCAAGCTGTGGTTTTTGAGATTTTTCAAGTCAGAGATACGTTTGATAACCCCTCCAACCCCCTCTCTACTGTACCCAAACCCACACTTACAGCTCCTGCAGCTGCCCCAGGTTGAAGGCATTTTTAGGAAGCGATGTGAGCCTGTTACGAGCGAGGTGAAGTACACGCAAACTGCTCGACAAGCTGTCCAAACTTCCAGCGTGAAGGACACGTATCCTGTTTCCACTTAACACCCTGGCAACAAACCCAATGACCCACACCATGATGAATACATTTGCAATAATAAGAGTACAGATATGACTCAATAAGTAACTACAGATTAAAAGTCAGACATCCAGCAAAAACTCAATTTAATAAATGGATAAGCCAATGCAACATCATTGACGTTAGTTAAACATCTCTCTTCCTCATATGTGGCGACTTCAACTATCATCATGCCAGCTGGCTGAGTGTGGGTACCTCTCGCACCAGCCATGGCACCTCAGCAAAGGACTTATGCGAATCATTGGGACTGACACAATCTGTCAACTTCCCGACCCGGATCTCAGTCAATGGAGCATCTTCTCTTCTAGACTTCTTTACGACAAACTTCCCTGCAAATGTCTGCTGTTCTTCTTCTGCTCCAATCGGTTCATCTGATAATTTCCTTGTTAAAGTGGACATTTCTCTGGCCATTCTCAGAGAGCCTCCTCAACATCGACTAGTCGGGCATTTCACTCAGGCCGAATGGCATGGTCTTCAAGCAGCCATCAAACATCTGGAATGGTCTCCCATCTCTACTGCCTCTGACATCAACTCATCTATATTATAATAGCCGTAGATGCTTCTGTCTGTCTGTCTGTCTGTTGGGCGTCTGTCCGGGGTGTGGCTTACTCGGTTTGCAGAGTAGCTCCACCCATTCTGGGAGAGGCTTCGCTTCAAAAAATATCCACAATTTTATTAACTCACATAGCTTTGAGGCCTGTTTTGTAGGCCCGTGGTGTCTTGCTCTCTCTCCCAGTTTTATTTCAAATCAAATTCGATATATCATTTCATTTTTCACAGTCGCTAACATAGTTTTAGACTCGGTTGAAAAAAAACGGGAAGAAAATCTGATGAAAGTTGCCGTTTATAGAACGAAATGAATTCTCAAAGGCCTGTAACTTCAAGGCCATTGAGTCTCTCACGCCTTTATCTCCAATCTAACTCACCATCTGATTTCATTTTTATCGATGGTTTTAGACTCGGTGTCAGCAATAATTGAGAACATTCCACACACGCGGGAAAATGCAGAGATATATTTTTTTAAATCGCATCATGATGTATCATACACCGCCCAACATGACACCGACGGCAACGTGTCGACATATATTTAAAATTCGCTTTTGCTTTTCCGTTAAGATATATTACTTTTTCGTTTGATGACAGTCGTCACAAAAACGTCAATGATGCCGACATATATTTCTTCATTTTTATTTCATTCAACATTATTAGCCGGAAGTAAAATATGTTTCAGGAAATTACCGAGAGATATTTCTTCGTTTTTTTTTATTAGTTATGTGCGCATACACTTTAAATAGGTTTATTTGAAATCTTTAATTTTCCACAATATAATTTACTTGCCATTTATCATTTGATGATTACGAGACACTTCCTCTTGAGGATCGTGACAATTCATGCGCTGCGTGGAAACTTCTATTTCCAAAATGAATGAGACGATCGATGAAGAACGCAGACTTGAACAGGATGTAGCAAGAAAACGAATGAGACGGGCGAACGAGTCCATCGACAAACGTCAATGCAGACTTGAACATGATGGAGCAAGAAAAAGAAAGAGACGGGAGAAAAACGAGAGAAACGAGACGGGTAAAAGCCGATTGGAGAGGCGAGTGAGGAGCGATTGGAGAGGCGAGTGAGGAGCGATTGGAGAGGCGAGTGAGGAGCGATTGGAGAGGCGAGTGAGGAGCGATTGGAGAGGAGAGTGAGGAGCGATTGGAGGGGAGTGTGAGGAGCGATTGGAGGGGAGTGTGAGGAGCGATTGGAGAGGAGTGTGAGGCACGATTGGAGAGAAGAGTGGGGCGCGATTGGAGAGGAGTGTGAGGCGCGATTGGAGAGGAGTGTGAGGCGCGATTGGAGAGGAGTGTGAGGCGCGATTGGAGAGGAGTGTGAGGCGCGATTGGAGAGGAGTGTGAGGCACGATTGGAGAGGAGTGTGAGGCGCGATTGGAGAGGTGTGTGAGGCACGATTGGAGAGGAGTGTGAGGCGCGATTGGAGAGGTGAGTGAGGAGCGATTGGAGAGGAGAGTGAGGAGTGATTGGAGGGGAGTGTGAGGCGCGATTGGAGAGGAGTGTGAGGCACGATTGGAGAGGAGTGTGAGGCGCGATTGGAGAGGAGTGTGAGGGGTGATTGGAGGGGAGTGTGAGGCGCGATTGGAGAGGAGTGTGAGGCGCGATTGGAGAGGAGTGTGAGGCGCGATTGGAGAGGAGTGTGAGGCGCGATTGGAGAGGCGTGTGAGGCGCAATTGGAGAGGCATGTAAGGGATTGGAGAGGAGAGGAGTGTGGGGGATTGGAGAGGTGAGGGATTGGAGAGGAGAGGAATGTGAGGGATTGGAGAGGAGAGGAGTGCTCGGTGGAGAGAGGAGAGTGTCAGGTGGAGAGGAGTGAGGGGTCACATATTATGTGAAATAAATAAATTGTGTTCATTACACCATTTCTGGATCTGATGACTTGCCAGAAACCATTTTGTAAAAATGAATGTGCAGCATCTAACTCAATATGTCGAAATGTCACACACATCCATGCCCGGGGGATTCCCACGGGTGACCCCGCTAGTCTTACTATAATTCACCAAATGTCCGTCTGTCTGTTCGAAGGTACCGTAAAAACTGCTGAACCGATCACAAAGATATTTTGGGTGGGTAATCCTGGGACGCCTGGGAGTAAAATAGGCTATTTAGTTTTCCCAATTTCAGCTTTGGTCTCCAGCATTCTCAGGTTTGAACTCCCACATAACATTCGCGTTCGCATAACGTTCATTGTGACGATGTTGTGACGATGTATGTGTTCACGGTAATGTTTGACGTGACGGTGTGAACGTAATTTCGTAATGTTTTTCGTTTCGTAATCCTTCAATGAACGTTTAATGTTGAATGAACGCTTAATGTTTAATGAACGTTTCATGCCCTTCGATGTCCGGGGCCGCACACGCCCTACACTGGACGGGCCAGCGTGTACCTTGCCCTTCGCTATCAGGCTCGGGTAAACCGCTGAGCCCCATCCGTGATGGGGACTGGGGCTTGAGACACTGCCCCACAAACGAGGAATTCCCAGTAAGCGCGAGTCATCAGCTCGCGTTGATTTAAGTCCCTGCCCTTTGTACACACCGCCAGTCGCTACTACCGATCGGACGGTTCGATGAGATCCTCGGATCAGCCCCTGCACGGGCCATTTTCGGCTCGTGCCGGTGCACCGAAAAGATGAGAGAACTTGACTGTCTAGAGGAAGTAAAAGTCGTAACAAGGTTTCCGTCGGTGAACCTGCGGAAGGATCATTATCGGGACAACATGAGAGCGAGCGAGACGCGAGACGTACGTGGTACGTGATCGTCCATGTACTGTTTAGCCATGAACTGTTTAGATTTTGATGATTTGCGTGTGGTATGATTCAACGGATGTTTATATGTATCGTTTAAAATAAAAAAGCCTTCAATTTCTGATATTTTACCTTCTCATTTGGGCTTCCCAATTGAAGCCCCGCCCGTAGGGCAGGTACGGTTGCTAGTTCTAGGAATTCTTCCAAAGTAAATTGCTCTCTCTCTCATGCACAGATTCATCCCATCTCATCTTCATTAGTCATACCCTTCCACCCATCCATGGTACACTGAATCTTGTGGTGAGGCAGTTGCCCTGAAACACCTTGCCTTCGCTTCAAGGAAGGCAAGTCCAACTGAAGGTAATCTCAGTTCCTTTCACAAAGCTCGGAACAAGTGTGTGTCCACCATCAGGACAGCCAGAAAACAATATATCTCTACTCTCAACACTGTACTCTCAAACCTGTCTGCCCCCTCCAAATCCTGATAGCATCTGGTCAAATCCGTTTCTGGTGTTTGTTCCCCCTCCACCCCCTCCCTCATCTCAAATGGCTACACAGCTGACACTGCCCATGAAAAAGCGAATGCCTCAACTCTGTGTTTGCCTCAAAATCTTGTGTCCCAAACCAATCTCTCTCTGTACCCACCTTACCCAGTCAAACCCAGCTGCTCATTGACTCTGTGTACTTCTCTCCTGACAAGGTGGAGAAGTTTCTGTCAAACCTCGACTTCGATTCTGCAACTGGACCAGACGGAAATCATCCCATGGGTCCTAAAATCCTACTCTGCTGCTCTATCTCACCCTCTCTCTGTTCTCTTCATCCCCTCTTTTGCTCAAGGTCATCTGCCATATGTTTGAAAATCAGCCAACATTACCGCTTTACACAAAAGAGGTGCAAAAACAGAGCCTTGCAACTACAGAACAATCATCAGCAAGGCCATGGATTCCATCATCGCTTCTAATAATAAATCCTTCCTCTTCTCCAATGGCTTGATCTCCGATCATCAATTTGGATTCAGACCAGGTCATTCTACTATGGACATGCTGCTTCTGCTGACTCAACAATGGATGGACATCCTCAATGCCAAACAGGAAATCAGAGCTGTCTCCCTTGACATATCTCGTGCCTTCGATAGTCTGGAAACCCGCTCTGCTCACCAAACTCTCTTCCTATGGTATCCATGGAAACATCCACACATGGCTTGCTGACTTCCTCTCTGGTCGCAGGGCACATGTGGCCCTGAATGGAATTCTCTAGTCTCCCCTTCCTGTTCAGGCTGGAGTTCCCCAAAGCAGTGTTCTGGGCCCTGTGCTTTTTCTGGTCTTCATTAATGATCTCTCCAACTCTCTGGAAAATCCTCTCTATCTCTTTGCTGATGACGCCAATCTCTTCCGCTCCATATCTCAACCCTGAGATTGGCAGGCTGCAGCCTCTTCACTCTCTGCAGACCTGGACAATATCACAAACTGGTCAAACAAGTGGAACATGACTTTCAATCCTGACAAATCTCACACTCTCACTTTGTCTCTCCATAAAGACCGTCTGGACAACACTCCCATCTACTTTCTGAACAATCCACTTGCAGTTCTGTCACTCAAGCTTTTGGTTCTCACTATCTGCCATGATCTGCCCTGGGAAAACCACATTTCCAGGCTGGCCGCCAAAACCAGTCGGCGTCTGGGCATCCTCCATCATGCGAAGTCCTTTCTGGGCACTTCTGAGCTCCTCGCCACATGCAAAGCTTTCATCCGCAGCTCATTGGAATACTGCTCTCCCCTCTGGGCTGGTACTCCTCCTCACACCTAGCTCGGCTTCACGCTGTTGAAACCAAAGCTTTCAGAATCATTGGTATCTCCCATGATGAAGCAGATTCTGAGGGCCTTTCTCTCCGTCACCGCAGGCAGGTTGGTGGTTTTTCTGTCTTCTACAGACTCCTCTCCGGCCTAGCTCCACCTGCTCTGTCTGTGCTCTGTCCCCCAAATTTTCCTGCAGGACGCACAAGATCTGCCAGCAACCTCTTCTGGTGAAACTGCCAAAATCAAGACTCTCTGCTCACCTTCACTCTTTCATTCCTCTTTTCTCCCACCTCTGGAACAAACTCCCACACTTTCTTCAATCCCACTCCTCCCTCCCGGTGTTTAAAACAGCTGTTCACCGACATCTATCTTCCCCCATCCAAATCCTTCATCTTTTCTACCCCCAGTAAAACACCCCAAATCCACCTCTTTCAATCTCCAACGTAATCCTGAAATTCCTAGTTGTGTCAATTTGTTTTATACCGTATACCCCTTTCCTCCCCCGACCCCTCCAACCCCCATCCGCTTGCCCTCTCTCTTCCACAGATCTACCGGCATCCCTGTTCTCTACTGTTGTTGTGCTTGTATGTTTTCCTCTCTCTCCCCCTCTTGTCTCCCGCTCCCTTTATTTATTGTATGTTTTATGGGTCTGTGCCTGTTCTCATGTTTAATGTGTTAGCTCTTTCATGAGCCTTGACTCTGTATACAAAAAATAAAAAAAAATAAAAAAAATACATTACAGCATTTTGCAAAAAGGAACTTGCTGAGTGTTGTATCGATAATTATACATGGGAATAATCAAGTCAACCAACATCTTGAATTTGATTTGATACAGTTCTCACTAACAAATCAATTATTTTAAAATGGCAAGGGTAATTTCAGCTCACAAATGCTAGTAAAGGAAAAAAAACAAACATGCAAGAATACATCGTTCGTTATACTTGTTAGAGTGGCTCAGTTTACAGGCCAATGGGAAAACAGGAAATAATTTCAACAAAACACAATTTTGGTTTCTGACAGTTAAGGTGCAAATCATAGCCCTGCCTTAACACCCAATATACACTCTTTGCCATAAAAAACACCGAAAACGTGATTGTTGTTGATGAGATTTATTTATGTGACATCATAGGACAAACACACGAGGTGCAAACCTTTGACAGAGATAAATGCTGAATAATTACATATCCATTTCATTGTGATCTAATCATGCAATGCGTTGTGACGAATGTTTTTACATAGGGATCCAATGTGGAAGCATCAATTTAAATACTGCTTTTGTCCACCTCCGTCAGTAAATCACTGCAATGCACCAAAGTCGTATTGACCACATGGTCACTCAAATCTAAATCTGGAGAATAGCATTCCATGACAAAATCAGTCCCTGCCCCCAGCTCGCCAAGGGTTTGTGGTTGCCTTGGCAAGGTTCAAAAGCACCAATCAATGATATTCCAGAAATGTTCAATTGGATTTATTTCCAGCGAAATGGCAGGCCAGGGTGTCATGACATTAACAACAACGTTCCATGTTCAAATGGCTTTGTGAGTAGTTGCATTATCGTGCATAATTATGATTCCTGAATGAGGTTGTTGAAGGGTAGGAAACATGTGTTGCTGCAAGACCCCATCAATGTATCAATCTGCTGTCAGATCGCCATGTATACAGATCAGGTTGGTGTAAAAGGTCCTCCAATCTCAAAGCCAATGAGTGGCTCTCAATGGAACACATTCTTCTATCTCCCTGTCAAGGCTGGAGTCCATCAAGGCAGTGTTATAGGCCCAATCTTCTTCCTAATCTTCATCAATGATCTCACTGACTTTCAGGAAAATCCTCTATCTCTTTGCTGATGACTCCACGACACTCCACTGCTGACGTCTCTTCAGTCTCCTCAGACCGTGACAAAATCACAAACTCTAAAAACACTTGGAATGCGCCTTTCTATCCTGAGCAATCCCATACACTCACTCTCTCCCTCTGAAAGGACTGTACAACAAACTGTCCCATCGACTTTCTCAACAACCCTCTCAAAAAGGTTCAGTCACTCAAACTCTTGGGTCTAACTCTCAGCTATGATCTCTCTTGGGCAAGCCACATTTCAAAGTTGGCCTGCAAAGACAGAGGCCGACTGGGCATCCTCTGTTGTGGAAAGTCCTTCCTTCGCACACCTGAGCTCCTATCCACCTACAAGGCTTTAATCTGCAGCTTCATGGAATACTGCTCTTCCTTCTGGACCGGTTGCCCAGCCTCACAACTTGCTCTTGACGCCGTGAACATCTTCACATCACATCTTGACACCGTGGAAACCAAAGCTTTCAAGATCATTGGAATCTCTCGCGACGAAGCTGCATCTATAAGCCAATCACTTCACAATCACCAACAGGTCAGTGGTCTCTCTGTCTTCTTCCGCCTCATTTATGGTCGTGCACCCTGTGCTCTCTTTGTTGTTTGTCCCCCCCCAAAACCCAGGTAGCTGTAGGACACAGACAATCCACCAGCAACCCCATCCTCGTAAAACTGACTAAATCCACAACCACTGCTCACCTCCACTCATATATTAATTTTTTCCCTCGCCTGTGGAACCACTTCCACAGTCTTCAATGTCATTCTTCCCTCCAGGTCTTCAAGACAGCTGTTCATCACCATCTCAAGTGTTCACCCCCATCCAAAACCATGATTTTTTTTTTTTTACACCCGCTAAACCATTCCTCACCCCTCCCAAAATTTTGGTTATGTAGCCACCTTATCCACTCCATGCGTTCTCCCCTACTCCTCATTATCACCTGCATCCCTCTTTTGTCCATCACCATCTGCTTTATCCCTCCATCCTGCTGTTGGTGTTATCCCCTTTCTCGTGACGTTCCCATTGTTATGTTGTGTCCCAGTCTCTTCTTCCACGAGCCTTGACCATGTATAAAGAAAAGAAAAAAAAACATAACACTTGCCCATTGCCTCCATGTCCATTGGACATGCTGATTTGACCACGGCAAGGATGTTTGGGTGTGTCCCAGTGCAAGTCTTGGACGTTGACCAGGACGACAAGCATGGATCCCTTCATCATGGTGACCGCTCAAGACGGTGTTACTTATCATGCGAGGTCCATGGTGCGTTTACCATACGCTGGGCAGTTTAAAACCGATTGCATAGATGGGTTGTGAGAATGCATCAGTCCTGAGTGGCAATTGTCATTCTGGGACGTCGTCTTCTTGGTATACATATCTCTTATTGATCCAATGGCTTGATATCGTCTTCTGAGGTCATAAACAGTTCCTCTCTCTCCTCATGTTAGAGCCATGGAACATGGCAAATAGAAGACTGCTAAAACGTGCCAGCGCGGCAGAGCACGCATCTGGATATAACAGGCATTACAATGTGAAAGTTGTTTGTTGCTGTCAAACTATGCACCATGGTCATGGAGATTAAACATAATTTCATAGTTATTGTTGTTGTTGTGTTGCCCCAGTCAGTCCTCGTTGAACAGACCAGCAGCACGGAGATAGCCGATCAATCTCATGGGAGCGACCCAGAGATCCCTCACATCCATGATGTTGTGCTCTTGCCTATGTGAAGCCAGGACCGTGCAGTCTCCCATAATGTGTATTAATGTGTTGGAGCGGCCAGGCAGTGAATGCAGGTGTCATCAGTGGTGTCATCGAGTCGATGTTTGTAGTGTAAAAGTTGTGGGTGGTGTCCACAGCGAAGGTGTGGAAGGTGAACATGATCATACCTGCGGAGTAATTTCTCTCTGTCATCGATGTGTGGGGGTTATGTGGCCAAGATATTGTTTGGGCCCAGGTTGTATATTGCGTTTATGGTGATGTGGGTGTGGATCTGTTTTTTGTAGTTTCCGTTGTTTGGTGGGGGGGTGTTACGAAGGATGTCACTGGTGTCTTTGTGGTATGGTTATAATGTGTCTAGGGGCCTGTGGGTGGTTGTACATGTCGTGTCATGGGTGAATAGGGTTGGTATTTGCCGTTGCAAGGAACTGTGTACCTCTCATGTCTAAGTATTCTTTGATTTTTAGCATTTTTACTTCTGTGTGTAGGTGCTCGATAGGTGTTGCTGATGTGCAAACTGTGATTGTGCTCGAATGAAAAATTGTCCCTCTTTTCTTTCCCGACATGTTGCCGTCGTTGAAACACACAAACTAAAAATTGACATACACGAGGCCAATGCCGAGTCATTTAGGTGAATTGGTGAGGTAACTTCTTAAAATGCCCTCTGAACAAAATTAATGTTTGAAAGGCATCAAATCATAACTTAAGCGTGCACAACTAATCGGCTGTTTATCTCCCTTCGTAAATTTCTGTCAAGACGGGTGATTAGCTGTGCACGGACAACAATGTTTTTGTCAGTGTTTAAGGGTTAGGTGTGTGTTAGGAAGCCACTCACTAAGCGCCTTTCTTAAATTTGGCCCATTTAGTTATGCACATGAACACAAATGTAAACAGCATGGGGAAATAAAAATAAATAAATAAATGAAGAAACAAACATTGAAACAAAAAACGTAAATAGATATGATGTTCTCTAGCATCCCAAATGGCTTACAGTGTGTGCAGAGGGATGCTAGATGACAGGGTGTACAGTCCTTTGCCTGTCAGATGATTAGCACTCAGATCCAGCGTGAGGAGCGAAGAGCAACGTGCAAGATGTTCAGCATGTAATGTCCGGATGTGGTTCCGATGCCTGAAAAGCAAAAGTGTTATTTTTATTTTCTACATTGATTGAAGGCGTATATAGTTTAGCTTGTATATAAACCACATGCAGTTTTATGACATTAGTAGATGGCATTAGTAGATATCAGTGAACTATCTTAACGTGAATTTCAAGGACATCAAGAGACAATGGACAAATACATATTGTACTGTCGTGGCCAAAAATATTGGCACCTTTGCACTTTTTTCAAATAATGCACCATTTATTCCAGAAAATTGTTGAAATGAAAAAATATTTTGGTATCCACAAATGTATTTCTTTGGTTTGCATTGGAACAAAACAAAAAAGCTGAAAAAATTACGAAATCTTAGCTTATGCCACACAGAAATCATAAAATGGCCTGGACAATATTATTGGCACCTTAAAAAAGTTGTTAGAAATAATTAGATTTCAAGCATGTGATTCTCGTTTAATTTGTAATTGAACTCACCTGTAGTGAGTTGTAGGTGCCTGCAATATAAAAATCACTCATTCAACCAGTTTGAATGGAGAAAAGGAGTGATTCTGCTGTTTTGTGTCACCATGTGTACCACAATGAGCATGGACAAAACAAAGAAAATCAGAGAATTGTCTGAGGAGGTCAGACACAAGATTGTAGCCAAGCATGGACAATCTCAAGGCTACAAGTCCATCTCTACAGACCTTGATGTTCCTGTGTCCACCGTACGCAATGTTATCAGGAAGTTTAAGGCCCATGGCACTGTAGAGAACCTTCCTGGACGTGGCCACAAGAGAAAACTTGATCGAAGATTGCAGCGAAGGATTGTTCGAATGGTAGAGAAAGCACCTCAATCAACTGCAAACAGATTCAAGCTGACCCTCAGGCGCAAGGTACGACAATTTCAACTCACACCATCCGTCGCCAACTCAATGAAAGGGTGTTCTATGTTCGGAGGCACAGGAGGACCCCACTGCTGAGAGAAAGACGTAAGAAAGCCCGACTGGAGTTTGCCAAAACACACCTGAACAAGCCAAAATCCTTCTGGGAGAATGTCATGTGGACAGATGAGACCAAATTAGAGCTTTTTGATAAAGCACATCAACTCGATGTTTACAGAAAACAAAATGAAGCCTTCAAAGAAAAGAACACCTTCCCTACAGTCAAACATGGAGGAGGTTCAGTGATGTTTTGGGGTTGCTGTGCTGCCTATGGCAATGGGTGCCTTGAATGTTTGCATGGCATCATGAAATCAGGAGATTACCAAGGCATTTTGGAGCGCAATGTTCAACCCAGTGTCAGAAAGCTGGGACTCTGTCGAAGGTCATGGGTCTTGCAGCAGGACAATGACCCCAAACACACTTTAAAAAGCACCCAGGAATGGTTCAAGACAAAACGCTGGACTGTTCTGAAGTGGCCAGCAATGATTCCAGAACTAAATCCCATTGAACACCTGTGGGGAGTTCTGAAAACAGCAGTTGGGAGAAGGCAACCTTCAAATCTGGGAGAACTGGAGCAGTTTGCACAAGAAGATTGGGCTAAACTGCCAGTCGAGAGGTGTAGGAAGCTCATTCATGGCTATAGGAAGCGCTTGACTACAGTTATTTTGTCCAAAGGCTGTGCTACCAAATATTAAGTCTTGGGTGTGAATAATTTTGCCAATGCCATTTCTTTTTATTTTCTGATTTAAAAGGACTAGGGCATGCCCGTACTATATATATATCTAAAATTATATCCCCCCCCTCTATTTACATGAAATGGTTTGGTCCAAAGCGAACGGCTTGCGAGTACGGTGACAATCCCCCCCCTCTATTTACATGAAATGGTTTGGTCCAAAGCGAACGGCTTGCGAGTACGGTGACAATCCCCCCCCTCTATTTACATGAAATGGTTTGGTCCAAAGCGAACGGCTTGCGGAGTTTGGTAAAGAAATCGCCATAGCGTGCACAAACGCGCAGGAAAGCGAAAGAATCGCAAATTAGTTTTAATTAGTTTTAAAACATAGTTATTCAGTTCTGAATCAAAAACAAAGGTTCTGTAAAATTAAGTGAAATAATGAATTGTAGAGACCAAATACTTTTGTCAAGAGCCTTCAAGAACACTGAACAGGTTAACCCCAAAAGTATAATGGAACAGATGAGGATAATACAGTCGCAGGTTGTCATTATTCACATGAACACCGTGAAAAGTTCAATGCTACATTCCTCAATTACTCAATTTCCTAAATCTCAATAATTTAGACTGTTCACAGTGAGTGTGTTACTGGTGTAGGTAGAACATACAATGAGAGAAGAGTGATGTTCGGCGCTGCCTCTCCAAAGTTTGGAATTTCAGTAAGCTTGTTATGGGCCAGCCTCCTGCAGAAAAGCAAACGGCACAGATACACAACCGTCAGGACAACACATCAACTACGACACAAGCTCAGATCTCATGCCAGCAATAGGCTCCACTTCCTGTCCTCACATTGTCATATCACAATTCTACAAAAGCATTTTCCACAAACCACAAGTTTGCAGGATGTGCATCACTGCCAAATAGGACGAGTTGAGGCTTGAGACCTTCCCAGTCCATGCACACAGTGCCAATACTGTGTAGATTGAAAGATCTCAATGACCTTGCATAAAGCCAGATTCACTGGCTTCGGTGGCAAAGAAAACCAAACTGATCCGAACTGCTGATAAATGTGTTGCTGTCATCACCCCAACAACTCGGTCAATATATCACCCGTATTTTTGGGATGGATGCCCATCTACAATGCCCCCACAAGCACAGAGATCCAAAAATAAAATTGTCTAACCATTAAGGACAGCACTTATTCAGAAAAAATCCATGGAGACACCATGAGATCCTGTCATAGATTAGTCTTAGCTTGATGGTGCTCCAATAATATAGTTGGTCTACCATGGCCTAAATGCCATACAAAGGCCTGCAAACAAAGGGTTTATAGTCTGGGCCCAAAAGGTTTAGAAAAATTCTCACTAGAAAAATCAAGGTATCGGTGTGGCATTAAAAGTGACCACCGGGAAAGGAGAAGCCTTTCCCACCTCACAGTAGCTTTCCTTAAAGCATGAAACAACAGCTGCTTGGATGCATGATGGCACACTGACTGCTGGTTCCAAAATCATTCAAACCACCTGCAAGTTGATTTTAGTTCTCACAATAATGGATGGCCTCCAAACTGTCTTGCTTGGGTTTGAATCCCAAACCAACTATAAACCGTCATCTCGGTGTTTCAGAGGCAGAGTGACTCATCAATGTGTGTGCCTTCTATCGGGTGGACGTCAAATTAGCGTCCTTTCTGCCGGCATTAGTCGGTGGACAATATACTTCCCGATCCCACGGTGTCCTTCACAAAGAGGAGGCGATCTATTCCTGATACCATGGGCAAATTACAAATTTCTCTCCTAACTACTGCTGGGAAAGGCAATGGCAAATTACCCAGTATAACCCTTGCAAAGAAACTGCTTCGGCAGTCCTGAACCTGCCTTTACTTGGGCAGAACACCAGAAAACAAAAAAATACTCGCAACCATGATGCCAAATGTCAAGTACAAGGAAATACAAAGAACTGGTACACAGAAGGCCATTTGGCTCATCATGCCTGTGTTTTATTAATTCAACTCATAAGTTTATATACGTCATTTTACTGGGGACGCGGTGAGGGTGGCGGAGGGAGTTGTGGGAAGGAGAACAGTGATTCAGGCACAAAGACGTCACCAGGGTTTATATATTTTGGTTGTGTGGGAAGGTTTTGGGGTTGAAGAAGGTTATCGGATGAAGAATGGGGTTGGGGGTTGAAGAGGGTTATTGGATGAAGAATGGGGTTGGGGGTTGAAGAGGGTTATTGGATGAAGAAAGAACAAAAGCCAACAACACATTCACATTTTGACGAGACACTCACGGGCATTACATACACCGTGTGTGTTTGGCCTTTGCAAGCAAAGATGATCACATTCGACATTGTTCAGAATTGTTGGTTTGGGTTTTGGTGAGTGCATAAGTGACTGCTAAGCTAAATCATTGTCAGGAAGGTTCTGTAACAGGCATGATCACTACTGATGACAGCTGGTTTGTGGCACAGGTAGCAATTCTATTCTTTCTTTCTTTACACTTTCTCTTCGCTCCGTTTTGCGCTAAAGCTCGAAGGAAACTGCACCATTATGGAATACACCTCGCGATGCTGAACAATATTTGGAAAGACTCTCTCAAGAGTCGAGATGAACGTTGAAGCATTTCTGGGATGCCTTAAGGGTGTCTTTGTCAAGTTTTTTCTGACCACAAAGGGAATGTTTACCTGTGTTGAGTTCACCATAAAACAGTCTCTTTGACTGATGTGTATCTGACATTCTTGCCACATGAACAGGCCATCTCAGCTGTGGCATGAATGCTCAGCATTTATGCCAATTGGAGCACTTTGTGTCAGGGACTTTTTCCTGGTTATTAATATCAAGAAGCTTTCACAAACAGCTCATGTGGAAATAATTAAGCTTCTTTGTGTGGCACAGATACACTGTCCATGTTTCACTGGCATAATATTGTGTTGAAAGAACAAGCTTTGTAGACCTCCAGTTTCGTGTCCAGTCTTATTCCTCTGCGATCCCAGACTGGTTTGTGAAGTCTGCCAAGGGCTGCGCCTACTTTGGCTATCCTTGTGTTTGTCTCATCATCAATATTAACATTTAGAGAAAGGGTGCTGCCAGGATGGGGAATCTTTTCCACTGCTGTCAGATTTTGATCCTTCCTCTGTTCCTTAGGCACCACATATTGTTTACTGGAGCAGGTTTATACAGGACTTCAGCCTTCTTTATGTTGAATGTGAAACCAAAATTGTCACATGCCGACGAGAACGGATCCTCTTTTACATGTCTGATAGTGATCCAGCATTCAAAGCACAATCAACAAACAATACTTATGTACTTATGTCAATGTGATATTTCAGTTTTTTCTTTTTAATAAATTTGCAAAACTTTCTAAAATCCTGTTTTCTCTTTGTCATTATGGGGTATTGAGTGTAGATTGATGAGGGAAAAATGAATTTAAACGATTTCAGCATCAGGCTGCAACACAACAAAATGTGAAAAAAGTGAAGGGGTCTGAATACTTTCTGAATGCACTGCATAACATGATATTTTAAAAAACGTTTTGGACGAGTTATGCCTAAACTTGGTGGATGAGTTCGTTAGGTGACAAGAACAAGCCGATTCGATTTTGATTCAGGTCCGAATCCAGATCCGGCCTATCAGTCAGATACAAAACAAACTATTCAGCCTGGCGGGGGTATGTGCTCTACCGAGTGCTGTTCTAGTTTTGAGAATTTTTTTCTGGGCAGTCAAACTTCTTCAATATCTTCCAGAAGCCCTCACGGTTGAGTGTTAAAGGTCAGGTAAACAAATCTAATGTAAAGATCAACATTTTGTTTTAGACATTTTTGGGGGATCTGACGAGCTGCAAACACCACCTCAAAAACTCCACGGCCTTTCCTGAAGCTACACTGACTCTTTGACAGCAAATCCTCATTGAGATGGTCCTCAAGGTGATTCGGTATAATTTTGGCAGTATAATTCAGTATCATTTTCAGTGTAAATTATCTCGCAAATGAAATAGGGGAGATCCCCATGTGGTTGTCACATAATTGTCGATGTTCATTGCAGTTGTAAAGATGCACAATGGAGACATTTTTGAACTCTTGAGGGATAGTGCCTTGATTCCATAGGGACTGAAAGAGTTTAGTCAACTTAACCACTGCGCATCGTCAGAGGCGACTAAGGGTTGGCGTCAGGAAGGGCATCCGGCCATAAAAACATTGCCTCAAAAAGGGAACCATGATTGTCATGGGGCCCGCAAGGCTAACCCCCACTCTAGTGGGGAAAATGGCCTTAAAACGATCATTCATTCATTCAACGCACTATCCATGATGTGGTAATATGTTGGTCTCCCTTTTGTCCTCTTTTTGTTCCTCATTTGTTATTTGAGGGACATGTTGAGATATCTATCAAATACCAATCTAACTTCATCGTAATTTGCTGCCATGTTCCTGAGAAATAAATATGAATGAATGATCGTTTTAAGGCCATTTTTCCCCGCTAGAGCAGGGGTTAGCCTTGCGGGCCCCATGACAATTCATGGTTCCCTGTTTGAGGCAATGTTTTTATGGCCGGATGCCCTTCCTGACACCAACCCTTGGTCACGCTCTTACGATGCGCAGGGATACAGTGTGCCTATTCTAAATTGGGGTACACACCGTGATCATTCATCCCAGCAAGCTGGTACTCACTTTTGCCGACCTCGGAAGGATGACAGGCTGAGTCAACCCCCCTGGCGTTAATTCAGCGATCGACCGGGATTCTAACCCAGGATCCTAGGATCCCAAGCCGGCACCCTAACCGCTAAGCCAACACCAGGTTGCTGAGCTAGTCACGAAATTATTGTGCAAAGTCATGGCATGTTTTCAATTGATCCGTTTTGAACATATAATTCACAAGAGCCATGCCATCAATATAATGATTACTCTAAATGTTGAAGTTGTGGTTTCTTTTCCAGCCCCTACTGCCACATCTGCCAAATTCACAAGTTCCAATGCATTCCTTCAGATCAAGCTCTGAACAGCTTCTTGAA
This sequence comes from Myxine glutinosa, assembly GCF_964187855.1. Classification (NCBI taxonomy): domain Eukaryota; kingdom Metazoa; phylum Chordata; class Myxini; order Myxiniformes; family Myxinidae; genus Myxine; species Myxine glutinosa. The sequence goes on along the minus strand of NC_136264.1, from coordinate 91,128,080 downwards.
ATGACGATTAACCTCTGCAATAGTCCTCGTTGTTCTTTTTACCAGCTTATCCCCCGCTCTTATTTCTATTGTTGCATTTGCACTTTTGAATGTTCCGAGCTTTCTTTTCTTCATTTTGTCTCACACAGAAAGGTTTCCCTCTGTCAAATGCTCTGTTTTTAAATACCTCAAACATCTGCTGTCCAATCAGTCATGATTTATGATATCTTTGGTCACTTTCTCATTCATAACTTCTTTGGTAAGCAAGTTGTAAATATCATCCTGACCCTCATCTGCCGTGCCATAGCGACCCTCTACTACCACTCAGAAAAAAAATATGTCAAAAAAATGGGGATTGCCAATGTCATGGGCTCCAGACACAATTCTAAACCTATAATAAATTATTTAAAATAACATTTTTAATGGGAAATAACGATAAAATTGTGCCACTTTTTTATGGTGGCAGTCATCTTGGATTTGGTACATTTTACAAGTGTGGAAAAATACCACCATATTTTTTAAAATCATTACAGTACTTTAATACAGGACCAAGTCATAATTTGCTATTAACAAACATTTTACATGAAAGTTATTTTAAGACATAACGGTTCTCAGTTCAGATCTCTCCGAGATTGCATTGGACAGTCATGCGGATGTTAGTAAAGATCATTTTATTTGACAATGACCCATCACTTAGGCCCTGTATAGTTTCTTCATCATTAGGTGGTCATTTGCTCCTTTGGGAAAACTAGTCCACGAGAAGATTTGTGACAGCAAAGCCCAAACCAGCTTCTCATATAGCTTCCCCTGCGCACCCACTCCAGAAAATGTATAGCATGTTCCAATTTCCTTCCAGTGTCCTCCCCAGCTAGTCGAGTCTCATAAAGTGCTGCTATCTGAATATTGCACCTAGCCAGTTCTCTACTGACCAGGGTGGTTCTCCTCTCAGGTCTACTCGCAACAGGATCGTCCATTAAAGTGCAGACATTCCATGTACCAAAGGTGATTGTGGTCACCTTTGCCTTTGTTTAATTTTTCAAAGCTGTTATCTTTATTGAATCATACCTTGAATTTATAATTGTCTCAACTGCAGAGATTGGATCACCATCAACTGCAGTAAGCTGGCCAAAGAAAGTGAATCAGAGAATGTTGTAGGGCACCTTTTCCAGCTCCTTCCTCAAACTATGGAGGTGAGCTGTGTGGTCCGAAAGCGGGCTGTTCAATCACTCGGGGGCGGGGGGGGGGGGGGGGGGGGAGTGCGTGCAGAATTCCACTTCTGTCTTATCCACTAAGAGAACAACCAAATCACTTCCGTTTCCGGTTTTGCCAGTGAGGTTGTGTGTTTTTCCAAGCTCTCCACGCTACGAAAGTCAAGTAATTTTCCCATTTGTATTTTTGTCAAAACTATTTTTATTTTATGGTGTGAGTGCTTACTGTGTGTTTCTAGTTATATCTCGGTGTAAATCGTGCATACCTGTGTATAATCGTCGGTTGGTTAAAAAAAAAAAACCACCTTTAGAGGCCATTTTTCCCCGCAAGCGGGGGTTGGCCTTTTTCGGGCACCGTAGTTGTTGTTGTTTTTCGGTCCCCTTTTTGAAGCAATGTTTTACGGCCGGATTATGGCCTCCCATGCACTTGATTATGTGCTTGTGCTTGACTTGATTGAGGGCGGATTATGTGGGATTAGGTTGGTTACCGCCGCGTTTTTCAGGCCTGGTTTTCCAGGCCTCGAGGCTTTGTTGTCTCCTCTCGGCGGTCGTTTGTGGTCCATTTACTTTCGTTCTCTCACTGTTTTTTCAGTCTTTTTTCATCCCATACTTCCCCGAACATCTTACCATTTTTAAAAAGTCTTGATCCCAAAAAAAGAAAATAAAATAATTCCCTTCTCTCCCCATGTTCGTTCGTTCTTGACCACGTGTTTCACCCCATCCGTTTTTTTTTTCTCCCCTTCCTTCATAACTCAATCCTCTCCAGCCGACACCTTTCCAATTCCAGTTCTCACCATACTTCTTCAACTTTATCCTTCTTGCTCTGATCCAATTTCACCTAACCTTCAAACAAACATATCAACGAAGAATTAAAAAAGTAGGCCTCTCCTCCCATACTAACACATTTGCTGATATACCTCCCTGTTCCTTCGTTCTCTGCTCTCCCTGCTGTCAATCTCCTATTCTTCTATTCCTGCTTCTAAACCTGTGCTGGAATCATTAATCCCCCTTAGGAATCCTTCATGCCCTCATTTAGGGAATTCCCCCAGATAGTTTTCACGGTTTCGTTGAAAAATGTTTGAACTTTCCCCTGAAGTGTTGTATTCTGTTGTATGTTATAACACACTTTTCTTCTTCTTCTTTTAAAGGTTGTTTTCGATTTGCTCACCAAATGTCTTCATTTCAAATCTCTATCAGATACCCTCATATTGGAATATACTGTATGAGCATATATCAATTGGTGAGGCAGTTGCCCACTCATGTCCCTGTGGGAGATATATGGCAGACTAGGTCACTCCACCTTGAACATGAGCTCGTATTACTTAATGATATTTTATACAACTCCAGGGCAGTTAAAAACATCCTACAGGAATTACCACCAAGAAAGTCTTTGACTTAAATGATGAAAATTAGAATGAGAGGTCTCAATTGTAAAATTGTCACTTTTGTATTTCCACCAACATGGCAAAATACAAGTAGCATCTCAGCAAATCAGATTTGGTCACATCATCGTAAACAAGGCAAACAACCATTAAGTTTTTGGTCACAAAGGATTTCGCCGACGAATCAAGTGCATGTGTGCATGCAAATGAGTGCTTAACGATAAGCCGTATGGAAATAAATCTGAACGCCAAATATTACATGACATGATATTTTTAACCAATTAACCTTCCCTGCAAGGATTGTTTGGCAAAGAGGGCTGAGAAAAAAAGTTAACAAACTCACACTTCCTTCAAACTTCGCAAATGTCGAACAGCAAGAGTGTCTGCAGAATGCAGCTGGTTTCTACTCATGTCCCTGCAGCGAGACACAAACAGCCATGGACTAATAAATAAATATCAGAAAACCAGAATATTTCGTGCTTTTATAAGATAATTAGCGAATGTAGAAAAAAATAAGAAAAAATAAGGAATGTGGAAAGAATAAGGAAAATGGATTACTTTTATAAGAAAGAATAAGGAACGTTGACACAGGACGAAACCATTTGGTCCATGTCTACGCTACACTAAAACCAGATCAAATAAATGATGCCAACGTTACGATTATACCATAATAGGCATAAGAAACTGTGCCTACAATGGTATAAGCAATAAATTGTGTAGCGCAGCATAAACTATGCAAGGGCCCACTCTATTTCCTCCTAACCCGTACCCTTTTCGACCACATCTGCTCCAAATCGTCAATACAGAGATGTAATATGAATGCTAAGCAAAACAACAAAAGAGAGAAAAGGGGGAGGGGAAGAGGAAGGGGTATGGAAGAGCTGGAGGCAGTAGTACAATAATACAAGGGGTGTGTGTGCGTGTGTGCATGTCTGCATGTGTGCATGTGTGCGTGTGTGCATGCACAGTACTCTGCAAAGGTACAGTACTTGTCACTTTGGAAATAAAGATTTTTACTGTCACATTGAAATATTTTGATAATTTTGTCACAATGGCATAAAAGCATTATAATGATCATGTTTTATTAAAGAATTTTTATTCCCGGTGTGTACCCTGGTTAGAATAGGTACACCGTATCCCTGCGTGTCGTAAGAGGCGACTAAGAGGGTTGGCGTCAGGAAGGGCACCCGGCCATAAAAAGCATTGCCTCAAAAAGAGAACCATGACAATTACATCTACATATGGGCAGGGTACAGCCCGAAGTGGAGATCGGTTTATGAGGTTTGGGACATAGAATGTAGGGACAATGACAGGGAGATCAGGAGAAGTGGTGGAAGTATTGGCAGAAGAAGAGTGGACATATGTTGTGTGCAAGAGACGAGATGGAAGGGAAGTGGTGTGAGAATGGTGAAGGGTAGGCAGGGACAGAAATACAAGTTTGTGTGGCAAGGGTGCCCGGAGGGCGTGAATGGTGTTGGTGTCCTGTTTTCTGAGGAGTTTGTAGACAGTGTAGTGAGTGTCACTAGAGTGAGTGATAGGTTGATGGTGAAAATGATGATTGGAAAGCTCTTGGTGAACGTCATCTCGGGATATGCTCCGCAGGTTGGTCGGAGCGATGAAGAGAAGGGCAAGTTCTGGTGTGCGATAGAGAAGCTGATGGAAAACGTGAAAGATGAGGAAGTTGTTGTGGCAGGAGGAGACCTAAATGGGCATGTGGGAAGGAGTATGGATGGTTTTGAGGGACTTCATGGGGGTTACGGATATGGTGTGAGAAATGGAGAAGGTGAAAGGATTTTGGAGTTTGCTGATGGAGCTGATTTGTTGATTTGTAATACTCAGTTCCAGAAAGGGGATAATAAGCTTGTTACATACACGTCAGGTGGGTCGACGACAACCGGTGACTACCTGATGGTGCGTAGGTGCGATAGGGGGCACCTCCGGGACACAAAGGTGATCCCGGTGGAGGAGGCTGTTTCACAGCACCACTTGGTTGTCTGCGACATAAGGGTGAAAGGTGCGAGGAGAGCTCGGCGGGTGAAGTACCAACCGAGAATGAAGGTGTGGAGGTTGAAAGAGGTGACAGTAAGGGAGGCATTAAAAGAGAGGCTGTGTAGGGTAGAGGATGATGTAGTTGAGCTTGAACGTGGTTGGATGTCAATGAAAGACAGTCTGTTGGGAGCCGTTGGTGAGGTATGTGGATGGACAAAAGGACCAACGAGGCACTCGCTAACATGGTGGTGGGATGATGAAGTTGGAAAGAGGATTGACGAGAAGAGGAAGAAGTTCAAGGAGTGGCAGAAGGCGAAGGCTACGGGAGCAGAAACAGCAGAGCATGAAAGTTATAAGGCAGCCAAGAAGGCTGCAAAGAAAGAGGTAGCAAAGGCGCAGGAGGCACGTAGGAAAATGTTCGGAGAAAGCTTGGATTCGGAAGAGGGTCAGAGAGCGGTATTCAGGATTGCAAAGCAGATAGCGAAAGAGAGGTGTGATGTGATGGGGGTGAGTTGCTTGAAGGATGAAGTGGGACAAATCGTTGTGGACCCAGATGGAATTAAAGGAAGATGGAAAAGATATATGGAAATGCTGTTGAATACAGAGAATGAATGGGATGGCAACATAGAGAGTAACCCAGTTTTAGGACCGGCAGAGAAGATAACTGAGAAGGAAGTTGAGGAAGCGATAAAAGCAATGAAGAGTAGAAAAGCAGGAGGGCCGACGGGAGTTGTGGGAGATATGTTGAAGGCAGCAGGAAGTTGGGGTGTGAAGAGAATGACAGAGATCTGTAATCTGGTGGTGAAAGAAGGCCGCATTCCAGTGGTTTGGGAACTGAGTACTGTTACGTGTTCCTCCCCGACCTCCTGGTCTCGGTATACTTCCGAACCCCGGGAGTAGCCACGGCAGAAAAATATGTTATTCCGTGTCGAAATCAATATGGAAACCACACCAAGAGTTATCCACAACCAAAGAATATATTAAAGTGTACACAGGAATCACGATACAACAATGCGAGCAATCAACCATACAATCAATATCTTAAGATGGTACCATCTTCTCTAGTAACCGAACTCAAACTCACGGCACTCCCAGGGAATGGAACAGAGCACTCCTCAATGTCTCTATAACACAGAGGGGATCCTGGCGAAGAGGCAATGAAGCGAAGACGCGAGCTAGGAGGTGTAGGCAAGGCGGGGACCGTCACGTGGTCCCAACCAACAGCAAATTAGCGGTGGAAAGAGGAATCCCAAAGACGCGATCCAAACGTGCACATTCACAGTTCAACCGGCGAACCGCACCGTATTCTTCAAACGCCGCTGTCGCGCCCACACATCCCCGGCAAACCACCGGAGGGCGAGACCAGCGGACGCGGCAAAACCTTGTTCCGCGAACGCTGCGCGAGGTTCCAAAATGGCGGACGGCTCTTACTTGAGCCACAGCCTCAAGGCGAGGATTCTCCCGAATTTCACGCCTGTACCTGACTACGCAGGCTTTTCAATCCTCCAGCGATAACACCGATCGCACGATTCTTTTCAGACTCAAAGTTCACTCGCGACGTTCGCTCAACCACGCTAGGTACGGAGCTTCTACAACCGCGTCTTTCCACTTCTTCCTCTTCCCCTCTTCTTCTTCCTCTTCTCTATCGTCGTCTTCCGGTGCTCGATCCTGTTTCCTGTCTCGTTTTTCCATGAGCGCTTTTAACCTTTTAACCACAATAACCATTTCCTTTAAACAACAATAATAATAATACTACATAGAACCAGAAGGGTTTCAAGTGGATGAAAACCACCACAGCGGAAGGGACAAATCCGTAACAGTACCCTCGTCCCTCTATACAAGGGGAAAGGTGACCCTCTGGAGTGTGGCTCGTACCGAGCGATAAAGTTATTGGAGCATGGAATGAAGGTATTGGAAAGGGTGTTGGAGAGGAGGATAAGGAAGAAGGTGAAGATCGACGAAATGCAGTTTAGATTTATGCCAGGAAGAGGAACGACAGACGTGCTCTTTATTGTGAGGCAGTTGCAGGATAAGTACATGGAGAAGAGGAAGAAGTTGTTTCTTGGGTTTGTTGATCTGGAGAAAGCAATCGATAGGGTTCCACGCGAAGTATTGACATGGGCATTGAGGAAGTTAGGAGTGGAGGAATGGTTGATCAGAGTAGTGATGGCAATGTACAAAAGAGCGCGCACAGCTGTAAGGACGAAGGACGGGAACAGTGGTGTGTTTGAGGTGAAGTTGGGAGTGCATCAGGGGTCGGTACTAAGTCCACTACTATTTGTAGCTGTGATGGAGGTGCTGGCTCAGAACGTAAAGGAGGGTTTACCGTGGGAGTTGTTGTATGCAGATGATCTGGTGTTGATTGCGGAAAGTATGGATGGACTGAAGGAAAAGATGAACAAGTGGAAGGAATGTATGGAGACAAAAGGTCTGAAGGTGAATATATGAAAGAAGAAGGTGATGGAAAGTGGTAAAGCATGTGGTGAGGTGGAAAGAACTGGGAAGTGGCCATGTGCTGTGTGCAGAAAGGGTGTCGGAGTGAACTCCATTCAATGTACAATGTGCGCTGAGTGGGTTCATCAAAAATGTAGTGGTCTGAGAGGGTCATTAACCAGTGTGGCAGCTACATTCAAATGTAAGGTGTGCACAGAGGGAGCTGCAGATGGAGGAAATGTTGAGATTGATCTTGGAGAAGGCGTGAAGCTGGAAGGTGTGAAAACATTTTGCTACCTCGGAGACATGCTGAATGGAGAAGGTGAATCAGACTCGGCAACGGTTGCTCGAGTGAGATGTGCATGGAAGAAGTTTCGGGAACTGAGTGGCGTGCTGATGAGTAGGGGAGTGTCGTTGAAGCTGAAGGGATAGGTGTATGCTGCATGTGTGAGAAGCGTTATGATTCATGGGAGCGAGACATGGGTAATGAACGTAGAGCAGCAACGAAGGCTGGAAAGGGTGGAAATGTGAATGGTTTGGTGGATGTGTGGAGTATCGTTGAGAGAGAGGAAGACAAATGATGAATTGCGAAAGATGATGGGAATAGAGCGTGTGATTGATGCTGTGAAGAGGAACAGGTTGAGATGGTTTGGTCATGTGTTGAGGAAGGAAGAAAGTGACTGGTTGAGAAGTGATGGAAATGAATGTCGAAGGAAGTAGAGGACGGGGAAGACCGAGAAAGACTTGGCTAAAGATGGTGGAAGAAGAAATGCGGGCAAGGGGGTTAACAAGGAGAGATGCAGAAAATAGGGCAAAATGGAGAAGATTGTCATGGGGACCGCAAGGCTAACTCCCGCTCTAGCAGGGAAAATGGCCTTAAAATGCATGTTGTTGTTGTTGTTGTTGTTGTTGCTGCTTGCCTGGGCCATGAAGCACCACCAGTGGACTACTGAAGACTGGAAGAAGGTCTTATGGACCGATGAATCAAAATTTGAAATCTTTGGTTCATCACGCAGGGTTTTTGTACGCCGTCGAGTAGGCGAAAGGATGGTTCCTCAGTGTGTGCCACCAACTCTCAAACATGGAGGAGGAAGCGTGATGGTCTGGGGCTCTTTTGCTGGATCCAGAGTCGGCGACTTGCACAGAGTGACTGGAACCCTGAACCAAAAGGGCTACCACAGCATTTTGCAGCGCCATGCAATACCCTCTGGTGTACGACTAGTTGGTCAGGGGTTCATCCTACAGCAAGATAATGACCCTAAACACACCTCCAGGCTATGTCAAAACTACCTTCGAGGAAAAGAACAAGACGGTAGGCTTCAAATCTGGAATTGCCAGCACAGTCTCCAGACTTAAACCCCATCGAGCTGGTTTGGAATGAACTGGACAGAAGGATGAAAGCAAAGCAACCTACAAGTGCAACACATTTGTGGGAACTTCTGCAACAGTGTTGGGAAGAACTTCCCGAACAATATTTGATTTCCATTGTAGAAAGAATACGAGTGTGTTCGGCGGTTATATCTGCAAAAGGTGGATACTTTGCTGAGTCAAAAGTTTAAATGAAATTTTGTTAAACAAAATGATTCTATGATTTCTTTTTTATCTCCTATTGTTTATTTGTTCTATGCTTAATTTCAGAGTACATTGAGACATTAAACTGCGTAAATTTCAATAAAAACTGTTAAAATTGAGGTGTTCTAAAAGTTTTGACCGGTAGTGCGCACGCGCGCGCACGCACGCACGCATGCACGCACGCACACGTTATGGATAGGAGAATAAAAAGAAACTCATCTTTGTCAAAGGTCAAAACACAGTTGTAAAAGATATCAAAGATGGTAAAATACCACAAAGACATCGAACACCAAAGATGCACGTCACGGATGAAAACCAAAGGTTGCACAACGCCAAAAGCAGAGGCACAAACCTCACAGATCACATCATATTTTCAACGAAAGAAAATCAGTAAACTCCGAAATCATGTGAAATAAAAAGAAAATGCTTAGATTTGGCGAAGGAATCGAAGCGCTGATCCAATTTGAAAGATGATAAAATAATATATAAAAAGTTGAAGTAGGCAGATGTTCTTCTACTTGGCGGATATTTCTTCACAGTAACTCGTTCGCAATCGTTTGTACCCGGATAACTTCGACACAAATCTGCACGGTTAAGAAACGAATCAGCATATCGGAATAGCACCTCAATTCCCGAAATTCAACAGCATGCTTTTCTGATGTCGAAAATACGGAAACCTCCGTACGAGTCATTACAAAAATATGGAGTGCCGTGCTATACGGAAGGAGTTTCACCCATGTGTATCTATCTTGTCCATGCTATGTATCATGCCCAACCCCTCATTCAACCCCACATCCCTTATTTGTACAAGTTTCCCTCTATTTTTTCCCTCAACCCTGCTGTTAGTGCATTCCCCCCCCCCCCCCAACCCCCTCACTTTCTCCTGTTCCTTTTGCTTTGTTACGTTCTGATCCATTCTATGATCTCACTTCTCCAAGAGCCTCAACTTTCAAAACAAAAAAAATTACACTTCCTTCTTGCTCAAATTGAAGAACCAGACGCAATATTCTTTTCTTATTGGCAGTTTCAAGTCATTTACAAAAAGTTTCCTTTGTACAGTCACACTGGAATAACCACTTTCCATAAATCCATTTTACGATTAATATTTTCATGCACATTGTATGATGGCCATGTTGCTCAGACAGAGATGCCGACTAACAGATTAGCATTTCCGATGTTTATAGATGCTTCAAATTTCAGACTAATAGCTTTATTATATTTTTTTTTACAAGATTATAAATATTTTTCATGATTCCGTGAATACATTTAAACAAATTATAAATTTAAACAAAAATTACCCTTTATGTATGCATGTGCGAGAGCGCATGCAAACTATTTTACAATTTGTGTATCAACAAGCTATTGGGTAAACAAGTATTTTGAGGGTTATCAAGTAAGATGAAGTGTAATGTGTTGTGGAAATCATATCATTTACAACATTCTTTAAATGTTACTACAATACTTTAGGAAAAGCCGGTACTGGTCAAAAAATGATTACATTTATGAGGACCAGACTTATGAAACGCACACACACATCTGTGTGCACATGTGTGTTCTAGATGGGAGGTTGGGACATGAGGGGAAATATAAAAAAAATAAAGAGGAAAGCAAATAAAAAAAGAAGCGGAAGAAGAATAAAGGTAAGGGGGCCAAAGGAGCCTTTAAAAAGTTTGCTTGACTATACAGAAGAATCTAGCATGATCAGAAAACTATAGGGCAGATAAAAAAAATAATCATACAAGTACAGATACATTCAAAGTACACAGCCCCCATGCCAAATAATTAAATATCCGACAGCGCGGCATAGCCGGGGCGCCTCCGGCGCCTGGCAATACCGCAGTGCAGCTCATAGAGGCTGCATTGGGAGGGCGAGGTGTATGCTAATTGATTGATTGATTGTATAGTTAAAATCAATAAAAGATTATCACAAAATATTTTCTTAATCAATTGGCTAATAGCATAACTAAACCACTAGTGCTTCATCTGAAGATGTATCTTTTAGAAATTTAATTAAATAAGTCATTAATAAAAAATTAAATAATTAATTGATTAATCAATAAATAATTAATCAATTAATAAATAATCGATTAAATGATTAATCAATAAATCAAAAATATCCTTGATAGCCACATCACTTGGTCACTGTCATGTCCAAATATTAGCTTCCCAGCTCAAAAGGTGCCTGAGATATTGGCCAAATGGGAAAGAAAATAAATAAATGATTAATAATGAAAATAAATAAATAATAATCATTAACAAATTAAATTATTAATCAATTCGGTCACAGAACACAGAAACCACCACCATTTCATCAGAATCTGTAACTGAATTTTTTTATATATTTTTTTAGTAATTAATCGAATAGTTAAATAATTAATCGATTAATTGATTAATTGATTAATCAATAAATCAAAAATATCCTTGATAGCCACATCACTTGGTCACTCATGTCCAAATATTAGCTTCCGAGCTCAAAAGGTGCCTGAGATATTGGCCAAATGAGAAAGAAAATAAATAAATGATTAATAATGAAAATAAATAAATAATAATCATAAAAAAATTAAATTATTAATCAATTCGGTCAGAGAACACATAAACCACCACCATTTCATCAGAATCTGTAACTTAAACAAACAAAAAAAATTTAGTCATTAATCGAATAATTAAATAATTAATCGATTAATTGATTAATTAATAAATCAACTAGAACGGGCACTCGGTAGAGCGCATACCTTCGCCGCAGCTACTTTTGTTGCCAAAATAAAAGACTACAAGATCTGTGTAGCAAGATTCGAGGGAATGACACTCGATGACTACAAGATCTCGGCGCTGATTCGTTGTCACTGTGCCATAGTCCCGTTGATTTGCACGGAAAGAACCATGTTTACGGCTGCTAATCCAAGTTTATTACATGCATCCTTACAACTGTAAAATATGCATATATATATATATATGTTCTGTTTTTCATCTCTTCAAATTGCACCAACAGTCGAAAACATCATGACACATAAGAATGACACATCTACTTTCAACCAATTTGGATCCAAATTGACCGCGTTATGATTTTTAAAAAACCGCACATTTTGCAAGGGCGTGACCCCCCTGACCTTTGGCCCCCAACCGCTAACAAGGGTTATGACGTCAGTGTCATGTCGCATATCACAAGATTGGGCATTGAATTCTGAACATTTTGGCATTAGTTTCATACAAATTGGACACAAATTGACCGCGCTATGGTAAAAAGACGATTTTGACCTTTTCATGACCTTGACCTTGACCTTTGACCCGATCGATTCCAAAATCTAATCAAATGGTTCCCGGATAATAACCTATCATCCCACCAAATTTCATGCGAATCGGTTGAATACTTTTTGAGTTATGCGAATAACATACACACACACACACACACAGACATACAAATAAATACACAGCGATCAAAACATAACCTTCCGCTTTTGCGAAGGTAAAAATAGTCTTTGCAGCCAAATCACCTGGTCATTGGCATGTCCAAATATCAGCTTCCTAACTCAAAAGGTGCCTGAGTTAATGGTCAGAAGAGAAATGAAATTTAATTAATTAAATAAGTACTTAATTAAAAAAACAAAACAAAAAAAAAACACTTTTAGAGGCCATTTTTCCCCGCAAAGCAGGGGTTGGCCTTTTTCGGGAACCATGGTTGTTGTTTTTTGGTCCCCTTTTTGAAGCAATGTTTTACGGCCGGATGCCCTTCCCGACGCCAACCCTTTTCGTCGCCTTTTACGACAAACAGGGAATTACCAGTGAACTGGTTCTCAATTAATCGCTAATAATTAAATAACTCCTCAATTAATTGATTAATCAAAAAACAAAAAATAACGTTTTTGACAAAGGACTTGCTCACTATTGTGCCGAAATTTCAGCTTCCTAGCTCAAAGGATGGCTGAGATATCGCCCGGACAAACAAACAAGAAAACAAGAAAGAAAACAAACAAGTACAGATACATTCAAAGTACACCACCACCATGCCAAATAATTAAATATCCTACAGCGTGGCATTGCCGGGGCGCCTCTGGCACCCGGCAATACCGCAGTGCAGCTCATAGAGGCTGCATTGGGAGGGAGAGGTGTACGCTAATTGATTGATTAATTGTATGATTAAAATCAATAAAAGATTATCAGAAAATATTTTCTTAATCAATTGGCTAAAAGCTTAACTAAACCACTCGTGCTTCATCCGAAGATGTATCTTTTAGAAATTTAATTAAATAAGTCATTAATAAAAAATTAAATAATTAATTGATTAATCAATAAATAATTAATCGATTAATCAATAAATAATTAATCGATTAAATGATTAATCAATAAATCAAAAATATCCTTGATAGCCACATCACTTGGTCACTGTCATGTCCAAATAGTAGCTTCCCAGCTCAAAAGGTGCCTGAGATATTGGCCAAATGAGAAAACAACAACAACATGCATTTTAAAGGCCATTTTCCCTGCTAGAGCGGGGGTTAGCCTTGCGGTCCCCATGACAATCTTCTCCATTTTGCCCTATTTTCTGCATCTCTCCTTGTTAACCCCCTTGCCCGCATTTCTTCTTCCACCATCTTTAGCCAAGTCTTTCTCGGTCTTCCCCGTCTTCTACTTCCTTCTACATTCATTTCCATCACTCTTCTCAACCAGTCACTTTCATCCTTCCTCAACACATGACCAAACCATCTCAACCTGTTCCTCTTCACAGCATCAATCACAGGCTCTATTCCCATCATCTCTCGCAATTCATCATTTGTCTTCCTCTCTCTCAACGATACTCCGCACATCCATCGAACCATTCGCATTTCCACACTTTCCAACCTTCGTTGCTGCTCTACGTTCATTACCCATGTCTCGCTCCCATAAATCATAACACTTCTCACACATGCAGCATACACCTTTCCCTTCAGCTTCAACGACACTCCCCTCATCATCAGCACGCCACTCAATTCCCGAAACTTCTTCCATGCACATCTCACTCGAGCAACCATTGCCGAGTCTGATCCACCTTCTCCATTCAGTATGTCTCCGAGGTAGCAAAATGTTTTCACACCTTCCAGCTTCACGCCGTCTCCAAGATCCAACTCAACATTTCCTCCATCTGCAGCTCCCTCTGTGCACACCTTACATTTGAATGTAGCTGCCACACTGGTTAATGACCCTCTCAGACCACTACATTTTTGATGAACCCACTCAGCGCACATTGTACACTGAATGGAGTTCACTCCGACACCCTTCCTACACACAGCACAGGGCCACTTCCCAGTTCTTTCCACCTCACCACATGCTTTACCACTTGCCATCACCTTCGTCTTTCCGATATTCACCTTCAGACCTTTTGTCTCCATACATTCCTTCCACGTGTTCATCTTTTCCTTCAGTCCAGCCATACTTTCCGCAATCAACACCAGATCATCTGCATACAACAACTCCCATGGTAAACCCTCCTTTACGTTCTGAGCCAGCACCTCCATCACAGCTACAAATAGTAGTGGACTGAGTACCGACCCCTGATGCACTCCCACCTTCACCTCAAACTCACCACTGTTCCCGTCCTTCGTCCTTACAGCTGTGCGCGCTCTTTTGTACATTGCCATCACGACTCTGGTCAACCATTCCTCCACTCCTAACTTCCTCAATGCCCATGTCAATACTTTGCGTGGAACCCGATCGAATGCTTTCTCCAGATCAACAAACCCAAGAAACAACTTCTTCCTCTTCTCCATGTACTTCTCCTGCAACTGCCTCACAATGAAAAGCGCGTCCGTCGTTCCTCTTCCTGGCATGAATCCAAACTGCATTTCGTCGATCTTCACTTTCTTCCTTATCCTCCTCTCCAACACCCTTCCCAATACCTTCATTCCATGCTCCAATAACTTTATCGCTCGGTACGAGCCACACTCCAGAGGGTCACCTTTCCCCTTGTTTCGAGGGACGAGGATACTCAGTTCCCAATCCACTGGAATTCGGCCTTCTTTCACCACCAGATTACAGATCTCTGTCATTCTCTTCACACCCCAACTTCCTGCTGCCTTCAACATATCTCCCACAACTCCCGTCGGCCCTCCTGCTTTTCTACCCTTCATTGCTTTTATCGCTTCCTCAACTTCCTTCTCAGTTATCTTCTCTGCCGGTCCTAAAACTGGGTTACTCTCTATGTTGCCATCCCATTCATTCTCTGTATTCAATAGCATTTCCATATATCTTTTCCATCTTCCTTTAATTCCATCTGGGTCGACAACGATTTGTCCCACTTCATCCTTCAAGCAACTCACCCCCATCACATCACACCTCTCTTTCGCTATCTGCTTTGCAATCCTGAATACTGCTTTCTGACCCTCTTCCGAATCCAAGCGTTCTCCGAACATTTTCCTACATACCTCCGGCGCCTTTGCTACCTCTTTCTTTGCAGCCTTCCTGGCTGCCTTATAACTTTCATGCTCTGCTGTTTCTGCTCCCGTACCCTTCGCCTTCTGCCACTGCTTGAACTTCTTCCTCTTCTCGTCAATCTTCTTTCCAACTTCATCATCCCACCACCATGTTTCCGAGTGCCTCGGTGGTCCTTTTGTCCATCCACATACCTCACCAACGGCTCCCAACAGACTAGCATTCATTGACATCCAACCACTTTCAAGCTCAACCACATCATCCTCGACCCTACTCAGCCTCTCTTTTAATGCCTCCCTTACTGTCACCTCTTTCAACCTCCACACCTTCATTCTCGGTTGGTACTTCACCCGCCGAGCTCTCCTCGCACCTTTCACCCTTACGTCGCAGACAACCAAGTGGTGCTGTGAAACAGCCTCCTCCCCCGGGATCACCTTTGTGTCCCGGAGGTGCCCCCTATCTCACCTACGCACCATCAGGTAGTCAACGGTCGGTTGTCGTCGACCCACCTGACGTGTATGTAGCAAGCTTATTATCCTCTTTCTGGAACTGAGTATTACAAATCAACAAATCAGCTCCATCAGCAAACTCCAAAATCCTTTCACCTTCTCCATTTCTCACACCATATCCGTAACCCCCATGAACTCCGTCAAAACCATCCATACTCCTTCCCACATGTCCATTTAGGTCTCCTCCTACCACAACAACTTCCTCATCTTTCACGTTTTCCATCAGCTTCTCTATCGCACACCAGAACTTGTCCTTCTCTTCATCGCTTCGACCAACCTGCGGAGCATATCCCGAGATGACGTTCACCAAGAGCTTTCCAATCATCATTTTCACCATCATCAACCTATCACTCACTCTAGTCACACTCACCACACTGTCTACAAACTCCTCAGAAAACAGGACACCAACACCATTCACACCCTCCAGGCACCCTTGCCACACAAACTTGTATTTCTGTCCCTGCCTACCCTTCACCATTCTCACACCACTTCCCTTCCATCTCGTCTCTTGCACACAACATATGTCCACTCTTCTTCTGACCAATACTTCCACCACTTCTCCTGATCTCCCTGTCATTGTCCCTACATTCCATGTCCCAAACCTCAGAAACCGATCTCCACTTCGGGCTGTACCCTTCCCACATGTAGTTGTCATTGTCATGGTTCTCTTTTTGAGGCAATGTTTTTATGGCCGGGTGCCCTTCCTGACGCCAACCCTCTTAGTCGCCTCTTACGACACGCAGGGATACGGCGTACCTATTCTTATCCAGGGTACACACTGGGATGATTCTTATCCAGGCCAAATGCGAAAGAAGATAAATAAATGATTAATAATGAAAATAAATAAATAATAATCATAAAAAAATTAAATTATTGATCAATTCGGTCAGAGAACACATAAACCACCACCATTTCATCAGAATCTGTAACTTAAAAAAAAAAAAAAATTTAGTCATTAATCTAATAATTAAATAATTAATCGATTTATTGATTAATTGATTAATTAATAAATCAAAAATAGCCTTTGCAGCCAAATCACTTGGTCATTGGCATGTCCAAATATCAGCTTCCTAACTCAAAAGGTGTCTGAGTTAATGGTCAGAAGAGAAAGGAAATTTGATTAATTAAATAAGTACTTAATTAATCGCTAATAATTAAATAACTCCTCAATTAATTGATTATTCAAAAACCAAAAATACAATTTTTGACAAAGGACTTGCTCACTACTGTGCCAAAATTTCAGCTTCCGAGCTCAAAGGATGGCTGAGATATCGCCCGGACAAACAAACAAGAAAACAAGAAAACAAACAACCAGAGTGAAAACTGAGTACTCCCTTTCAGCGTGCGTCACTGCCGAGCCCCCTTCGGTGCCCAGCAATGACGATTTGCAATGCCTGGAGATGGCATAGGAAAGGTGCGGTGTACAACAAACAACCAGAGTGAAAACTGAGTACTCCCTTTCAGCGTGCGTCACTGCCGAGCCCCCTTCGGTGCCCAGCAATGACGATTTGCAATGCCTGGAGATGGCATAGGAAAGGTGCGGTGTTCAAAAACAATGCAATGGAGAAAGTTGCATATAATAAAATGACTTATAATGGCTATGAATGACAGTTTGGAAATGGTGAATAATGTCCAAAGTAAAACATGAGTTGAAGTGCTCAGAACAAAAATGGGTTCAGGCCAAAGAAGGTCATGATGTAACAGAAAGCCACACAATCACTCACAGACTCTGCAGGGCATCAAGACCATGGAATGCACCACTGGTGATGTGCACAATCGAATTGTGAGCCAACCCCAGGAGCTGCAGACCTGGCAAGCCAGAAAAGCTTCCCTTCTCCAGGCGGTGCAGGTCATTCCACGCAAGGTCCCTGCGCAACAGTGTTAGGATCAAACCAATTACCTTCAGTTTATTATTATTATTATTATTATGATACATTATTTCGTATGCAGTTTGTGGCTGCTGCTTGCATCATTGCACGAAGCATGGCTGTACCACTGATGCAGTGCCCCTGTTGCCAGTAAGCTGGCACTCATTTTGCCGACCTCAGCCCATGACAGGGCTCAAGACCCTAAAATCATAAGCTTGCCACCTTAACCGGTAAGCCAATAGCAGGCTTGTATTTTACCTTCTTCTTACCTTCTTACCTTCTTTTACCTTATTTTACCTTGTATATTACCTTCAGTGATCATAGAGGCCCAAACCAAGCAATGCAAGTTGTGAAGGAGTTTAAGAAATGTGCCTAACCATCCTACTCACAGATCACGAAGGTTAGGGCAGAAACTCCAGGAATTTCCATCGATCCTGGTGAGGTTGTTGTGACTCAGGGAAAGTTGCTGTAGAGGCTCGAGACCATACACCCACCCCGTGCTCACTGCCGTTATCATGTTGTGCTGCAGGTTCCTGGGGATGACACAGAAGTTTGCATATGGCTCATGCTAGCATGCCCGCTGCATAACAACTTATAAGGAGATTAATGTTAGAAAAGAAAGAAAGAATGTGAAGTGCCGTACAGAGAGCGAATACTGCGCAGACCCAAGAAGGCATCATCATCAAGCTCAACGATTGAGTTCCGCTGGAGGTGCAAGACCTTCAATGCTTCCAAGTGAAAGAAAGTGAGGCCCTCAAGGCGATGCAAATCGTTTCTGCTCAAATCCCTGAAAAACAACCCAATGGAGCCAAATATTTATATTTACATTTAACCACTGCACATGCACTCACTTTGTCTTCATTATATTTTTTAAAATGCTATTTTATTTAAATTTATTTAAATAATAACTGCACATGCACTTCATAATATTTAAAATGCAATGCCGTTTGGAAAATGAGCCATTTTAGAACAAATATATTGATTATGCAAGAACCACCACCCAAAACCTACAGCTCCTGCAGCTGCCCCAGGTTGAATGCTTTATGAGGAAGTGACGTAAGACTGTTAAGAGCGAGGCGAAGTATACGCAAACTGCTCGACAAGCTGTCCAGACATCCAGCGTGGAAGACATCGATTGCATTTCCACTCAGCACCCTGGTAGCACATACAGTAATCCACAGCGTCACAAGAAACACATCGATGTGTTACATGACTAGCACATAATTATGTATTTGTGCTTCAAAGATAAATAACTAGGAAGATAAAGAAAGCAAATAATATAATGCAAACAAAACAATTGCTACATATGTAGAGAGGGAGGAGCGAAGGAGAATTAGGGGTTAAAACAGAGTCTTAGAGTGGAAATATGGACAAAGGAGGAAAAAATTAAGGGGTTGAAAAGTGACTGCAAAAAAGGGGAGGATAAAAAGGAATCTAAGGGGAATGTGAGGTGGTTGGGCATTGGAAGCTGTCAAAATATTTGCTATTTGTAAAGATAGCATAATGGCCACTTTTACGTTTGTAGTTTTGAATTGTGAAATTCGTACTTTCTGTTGTCATCAAAAATGTAGTGGTCTGAGAGGGTCATTAACCAGTGTGACAGCTACATTCAAATGTAAGGTGTGCACAGAGGGAGCTGCAGATTGTGGAAATGTTGAGTTGGATCTTGGAGACAGCGTGAGGCTGAAACGTGTGAAAACATTTTGTTACCTAGGAGACATGCTGAATGGAGAAGGTGGATCAGACTCAGCAACAGTTGCTCGAGTGAGATGTGCATGGAAGAAGTTTCGGGAACTGAGTGGCGTGCTGACGAGGAGGGGAGTGTCATTGAAGCTGAAGGGAAAGGTGTATGCTGCATGTGTGAGAGGTGTCATGATTTATGGGAGCGACACATGGGTAATGAACGTAGAGCAGCAACGAAGGCTGGAAAGGGTGGAAATGCGAATGGTTCAGTGGATGTGCGGAGTATCGTTGAGAGAGAGGAAGACAAATGACGAATTGCGAAAGATGATGGGAATAGAGCCTGTGATGGATGCTGTGAAGAGGAACAGGTTGAGATGGTTTAGGTTTGGTCATGTGTTGAGAAAGGGTGAAAGTGACTGGTTGAGAAGAATGATGGAAATGAATGTGGAAGGAAGTAGAGGACGGGGAAGTCCGAGAAGGACTTGGCTAAAGGTGGTGGAAGAAGAAATGCGGGCAAGGGGGCTAACAAGGGGAGATGCAGAAAATAGGGCAAAATGGAGGAGATAGTCATGGGGACCGCAAGGCTAACCCCCGCTCTAGCAGGGAAAATGGCCTTAAAATGCCTGTTGTTGTTGTACTTTCTGTTGGTGTGAGTTCTATTGCCATACAGTCTCAGTAACATTTCCTTTGACCATGATTTTTATGGGGAGATGTGTGTGGGGGGGGGGGGGGGTATGGAAGAGGGGAGGGGTTGAAATGGTTAGTAATCTTCATTGAGGCGTTTGTCTTGAAACTTATTTTGATTGGTTGATTTGAGATGGAATAAGTCGACCCTTTTATTTTGTGCAAATTCTCTTACTATGGATCTTTACTGACATTACTTTTCAGCATAGGGTGGGGCAAGAGTGGACAGGCAGGGTGATTGGGGAGGAAAGGGGAAGGAGGAAATGGGAAAAGGGACTGACAAGAATGACAAATACATAGTGGACTACTGGACTAGGATTGAATTCAGAAATTCAACTGTCTAGTTGCATTATTATTGAGGCACGGCTATACCATTGATACGGTGCCCCTGCACATTCCAACAATAATTTGTAATTTGTTCACATTGCCGGCAATAACATGCCTCCTCCGCACGAAAGACTTGAGATCTTAAACATCAATCAACTAATGCTGGCAGACGGGACACCCAGTTTAACTTCCATCCGAGGGACTGAGCTCACATTGCTGGATCACCCAGCCTGTGTAACACCATTATGACCGTTTATAGCTGGGCCGAGATTTAAAGACAGGCTAAGCAACTCAGAGGCGAATGCACACACTTCGTCTACGCTATCCTGAGATTCCCTCGAGGAAATCATTGCATTTCAAGAACATTCACGAATTCAACATCAACGTGCAATACAACTGACGTCATCAGGAATTCTGTTCAGGCATTTCTACATTAATCACGATTCATTCAGTGGATATGTTTCACTAAGATTATTGGTGTGTCCAAATGGGGCCCAATTGCCCAAGTGTTAATTCATAACCACTTTACTTTCTGTCACAAGTCTCGATCTTGTATGAGGAAAAAAAAAAACCCCCACCAGTAGCAGTGCAGGAAGAAAATACCTAATACAAATCTACTTTGTTGCCAACAACTACTGCAAAGGTTTACGTCAAATTCCTGAATAGCAATTTGAGAATTTTCTTCCAAAAGCATGATAGAAGGGATTGATTTAATTATCAATTTGCCATCAGTGGTCACGCAGTGTGTGGCATCATTGTGCCTTCCTTTGACAGCACCACCACATGAGTGTTCTAAAGTGCTTTGCTCATGAAAACTTGCAAAGGCTATACAAGTGGACTGCATGAAGGGCTGTGCTATGGAGCAGACATGAAGATAATTTCTAGGATCCCACCCAATCTCTCAATGAAGTTGGTTGATCACCGATTACTTTGTTGAGCCATCACCACCTGACAGTAAAAGTAGCAGTAATGGAAGTGACACTGACAAAATGCCTGATCTTCCTCCTAGGTACTGTCGATGTGAACATCAATAGACATCTTGGCAAGAATAGTGGTGATGAAGGTGATGGGGCTTTTTAAAGGTTGTCTTTTCTGTGAATTTAAAGATCAAAAATAGAAATAATTATCTTTGAGAAGAACATAGTGAAATGTATGAGTAATGTTGTTTATGCTATGGCACAATGAAAAAATAAATCAATGATGCCAATTTGATCATTAAGAAGGGTAGTTCATG
The DNA here is from genome assembly GCF_964187855.1 of Myxine glutinosa. NCBI lineage: Eukaryota > Metazoa > Chordata > Myxini > Myxiniformes > Myxinidae > Myxine > Myxine glutinosa. Next base: position 91,106,810 of record NC_136264.1, on the reverse strand, counting down.
ATGACAGTGCAGCAATCACTTGATTTACGAACACCATGTGTTCCTAAAAAGCAGATCGTAAATCTAAAGTTCATAAACTGAGAGTGATTTCTAATGAGGGTGGAGGGGAGGGGGCATCCTCCACAAGAACATTCGGCCGCAAAATGTAATAACAATGGATAAAATAACAATAAAAAGGTGAACATGATTGTTTTTCTTTGTGATTGTGTGTGGTAGTTACCATTGTATTTGCAAGGCCAAAATAAAGCACAATATCCACAAAGTAAGCACCAGCATTAAACTTTCTTTAAATTTACAATTTCCTTTAACAATACTACTTTCCTTTCTTTTTTTCAATAGTATCACTTATTTAAGCATTTCCTTTTAGGAGCCATACTTATGGATTAATAATGTACAAGAACATTTAAAACGAGTACATAAAATGCACTTCAGCACAAACGTGACGGCGTAGGACTGATTGATGTAAGCATGCTCTGACGTTATTGTCCCGGATGCAAGCCAAATGATGCTGTGGCGTTTTGTAATGAGGTGTGTTTATTTTAAATTCCACGATCAAAAATTTTGAACAAAAGTTCGAGAAGTCACGTTTTGAATTTGTTGGAAACCAAGTTGACTGAAATCAAGCAAAAGTTTGTCGTGTCGGATTTTGAGGTTGCAAATCGAAGTTTTTTGTTTTCAAGAACTTTAGCACACAAGGTTGAAAGTTCATATATCAAAAGGTTTGTAAATCATGAGATTACTGTACACATGCTTTTTTTCTTCTTTTCTTGTATACAAGATAGAGGCTGTAAGAGCTAACATTAATCACAAAAAGACAAACTCACACATAAAACATAAGATAAAGGGAGCGGGAGACAAGATGGGGGAGAGAGAGGGAAGCACACAAGTACAACATTTGAGAGCACGGACATCGGGAGATCTGAGGGAGGGAGAGGGCTTGGTGGGGGGGGGAGAGGAGGCACAGGAAGAAGGGGTGTGTGCGAGAGGTATAAAACACATGGACACTGCGAGGACTTCCAGGAAAGAAGTCAGAATTTCAAAAAAGTGGATCTGGGGTGAATTAACGGGGGAAGAAAAGATCAAAGTTTTGGATGGGGGAAGACAAGAGATGGTGGTGAACAGCTGTTTTAAAGACCTGGAAGGAGGAGTGGGATTGAATAGAGTGAGGGAGTTTGTTCCAGAGGAGGGAGAAAAGAGGAATGAAAGAGTGAAGGTGATGAGAGTCTTGCTTTTGGAAGTTTAACCATAAGAGGGTTGCAGGCAGCTCTTGTGCGACCTGTATGAATATTTGGGGGACAGAGAACAGAGCTGGGGGAGCAAGGCCGGAGAGGAGTCAGTAGAAGACAGAGACCACCAACCAGCCTGCGGTGAGTGAGTGAAAGGTCCTCGGAGTTAGCTTCATCGCGGGAGATTCCAATGATTCGGAAAGCTTTGGTTTCAACAGTGTGAAGCCGAGATAGGTGTGAGGAAGGAGCACCAGCCCAGAGGGGAGAACAGTTTTCCATTGAGCTGCGGATGAAAGTCTTTTATGTGGTGAGGAGCTCAGGTGTGCCAAGGAAGGACTTCGCATGACGGATGATGCCCAGTCGGTGACTGGCTTTGGAGGTCAGCTTGGAAATGCGGTTTTCCCAGGAAGGATCATGGCAGATAGTGAGACCCAAAAGCTTGAGTGACAGAACTTCTTGGAGAGGATTGTTCAGAAAGTAGATGGGAGGGTTTTCCAGACAATCTTTTCGCAGAGACATTGTGAGAGTGTGAGATTTGTCAGGAATGAAAGACATGCTCCACTTATTTGACCAGTCTGTGATTTTGTCCAGGTCTGCAGAGTGAGGAGGCTGCAGACTGCCGATCTGAGGAATGAGGTACGGAGCGTAGAGAATGGAGTCATCAGCAAAGAGATAGAGGATTTTCCAGAGTCGGAGAGATCATTGATGAAGACCAGAAAAGGCACAGGGCCCACAACACTGCCTTGGGGAACTCCAGCCGAAACATGAAGGGGAGACGAGACAAATCCATTCAGGGCCACACGTTGACTATGACCAGAGAGGAAGTCCGCAAGCCATGCGTGGAGATTTCCATGGATACCATAGGAGGAACGTTTAGAGAGCAGAGCAGGGTGCCAGACCGTATAGAAGGCACGTGATATGTCAAGGGAGACAGCTCTGATTTCCTGTTTGGCATTAAGGACCTCCATCCATTGTTGAGACAGCAGAAGCAGCATGCCCAGAGGAGAATGACCTGGTCTGAATCCAAATTGATGATCCGAGATCAAGCCATTGGAGAAGAGGAAGGATTTGATGTCAGAAGCGATGATTGATTCCACGACCTTGCTGATTATTGGGAGCATGCTGATTGGTCTGTAGTTGCAAGGATATGTTTTTGCACATTTTTTGTGTGAAGCGGTAATGTTGGCTGATTTCCAAGCTGATGACAGATGACCTTGAGCAAAAGAGAGGGTGAAGAGAACAGAGAGAGGGTGAGAGAGAGGGTGAGATAGAGCGGCAGAGCAGGATTTTAGGACCCATGAGCTGATGCCATCTGGTCCAGTTGCAGAATCAGAGTCGAGGTTTGACAAAAACTTTTCCACCTTGTCAGTAGAGAAGGACACAGAGTCCTGGAGCAGTTGGGTTCGACTGGGAAAGGTGGGTACAGAGAGAGATGGGTTCGGGATACAAGATTTTGAGGCAAACACAGTTGAGGCATTCGGCTTTCATGTGCGGTGTTGTCGGGGATTTACCACCCCCCCCACCCCCCCACCCTAATAGAGCAAAGATGAATCTGAGACATCTTGTGCAGTTACAGGAGGATTTATTAAGGCATGTACATGGCTGTCATTTACAGCAGCTTCTCAACAAAACACATCAGGCTCGGGTCTTTATACTTGATAGGAAATAATTAAATGTACTTCAAAGACAGGATGGAAAGAATAACATTGGAGTTGTTTTTGTAAGAGGCAGCTTTCAAGCCACGTCCTCTCATCCACGCTGCTAGTTGTTCAAGGTTGGTGCCTGAAAGTTTCAACAAGCAGGGCATATTACCACAGGCCAGGGGTAATTTGCCAGCTTTGCTCAAACAGGGCCAAATGTGAAATTCCTGGCAATGGGATTTGACTGGAATCCCCCACAATGTCAGCTGTGTAGTTTTTTGAGGTGGGGGGGGGGGGGGGGGGGGGGGAATGGAAGGGGTACACAAACACCAGGAACAGATTTGAACAGACGCCACCAATATTTGGAGGAAGGAGACAGGTTTGAGAGTTCAGACTTGAGAGTAGAGAGATATTGTTTCCTGGCTTTCCTGAGGGTAGACACACACTTGTTCCGAGCTTTGTGAAAGGAACTGAGATTTCCTTCAATTGGATTTGCCTTCCATGAGGTAAAGGCAAGTTGCTTCATGGCAACTGCCTCACCACAAGCTTCAGTGTACCATGGACGGGAGGAAGGGCATGACAACTGAAGACGAGATGGGATAAATCTGTGCATGAGAGAGAGCAGTTTACTTCCCAGGAAGAGTTGATGTCAGAGGCAGTAGAGATGGGAGACCAGTCCAGATGATTTATGGCTGCTTGAAGACCGTGCCAGTCGGCTTGAGTGAAATAAATGGCTTGAGCCATCGATTTCACCTGTGGTAATTAAAATATCAAATGGGTTATGTTCATTGCAATGACTTTTCTTAATGGAGAAACTGCAAAAGACAGGCAAGAAATCCACAGCCAAGTCGATAGACCATGACAAATAACAGTCTTATACACCACCTAATTTAACATGTCCAACTATTGCAAAACTGGAGGTTTTTGGAAATGGTTAGAAGGCGATCTGTGTTCTACAGTGTTCAACGATATAATTAAATTGAAATAAAATAAAGATTGTAACGGTCGTATTAAAAAAAAAAAAACGAAAAAAAACTGTTTTTGTTTCTTCTTCATTTTTGATGGATGGATAGATGGAAGCATGGAAGGAAGGACATAGCCAAATATTGAAGCGGCTTTGCCACTAAAAATTATCTCGCTCCTATATGCGCATGTGCGATTGCGGCAAATTTAGAGCCAATGCATTGTTAACTACATGTTTGTTTTCCGATTCGTGTTCAAAATATAACATTTAATTGAAATCAAGTTGTTTCTCCATCATAATCTGATGTTCGTGGATGGACAGATGGATGAACAGACAGACTGAAGTGAACCAATTGCTTAACCCCGCTTTTCACTTTTTTTTAAATCTTTTTTTTATACAAGATCGAGGCTCGTGTAAGAGCCAACATCAATCACAAAAAAAAAAAACCGACACACAATACATACAATAAAGGGAGCGGGAGACAAGATGGGGAGAGAGAGGGAAGCACACAAGTACAACAGCAGAGAACAGGGACAACGGAAGATCTGTGGGAGGGAGAGAGCTTGGGGGGAGGAGGCATGGGAAGGCGGGGGGGGGGGGGGGAATGGGGGGGATGCACGGGTAATGCATGCACTTTGCATGCATGGGTAATGACTTTTATTAATACAAGTTTGCAGTTATACATCAGTTTGACATTTCTGACAACTTTTTTTTTTTTGTATACAGGATCGAGGCTCGTGAAAGAGCCAACATTTATCACACAAAAAATCAAAAGAGACACAAAGTATATAATAAGGGGAGCGGTAGACAAGATGGGGAGAGAAGGGGAAGCACACAAACAACATTTGAGAGCAGAGAGAACTCCCAACAACTCAAAAACTCCCAACATTCGTTTTTTATAGCTTAAATCTCAGCTCACCGAAGAGAGAGGATATTGAAGACAAAAAGGAACTTCAGATAGTAGGACAATGGGGCCACATGTGAATACAAATACAACAAGAGCAATTGGAGATTGCAAACCCTTGCCAGGATGTATTTTCAGTGGTTTTTAAGGCTTTTGTGTTAAAACAAATATGGCGGCCGAACCACGTGACCGATGACATCATTATTTGTTTTCCTAAACGAATTTATTCTTAGATTATGCTCAAGAAAGTTCATCTTGATCAGATGGTTTTGTCATTGTCAAATTATGACGTCATAATGGAGGCACCTATGACATCAGCATTAACACATTTTATTCACCATGGAGAGTTCTTTTCAATGAGCCATGTCATAATTTTTTTCTATTCAGCGCTTTCAGAGATATAGAGGTGCAAATTTTTTGGTTTTTCTAAGATGGCGGCTGAACCATGTGACCTATGACGTCATAATTATCATTAAAAAATTATACAGGTAGAGTTGCACCTACGGAAAAAAATTTCTGTCAATTGGACCAACGGTTGCAGAGAAAATCATATTTATTCTGTGCGGACAAACAAACAGACAGACAGACAAACGGACTCAAATGCAATACCCTCTCCTCAGGCGAATGGTAACATGAACGAAAATGAGGATATAATAAAAAAAATAACCACCTTTAGAGGCCATTTTTCCCCGCAAAGCTGGGGTTGGCCTTTTTCGGGAACCGTGGTTGTTGTTGTTTTTTGGTCCCCTTTTTGAAGCAATGTTTTACAGCCGGATGCCCTTCCTGACGCCAACCCTTTTTGCCGCCTTTAACTACAAACGGAATTACCAGTGAACTGGTACTCAATTAGCCGACCTCGGAAGGATGACAGGCTGAATCAACCCCCCTGGCGTTAATTCAGCGATCGACCGGGATTCGAACCCAGGATCCTAGGATCCTAAGCCGGCACCCTAGCCGCTAGCCCAACACCCCATGAACGAAAATGAGGATACAGGAGGGAAATAAATCTGCAAGTATTTGGATCACCAATTTGGTTTCAGACCAGGCTACACAACTCTGGACATGCTGCTTCTGCTGTCTCAACAATGGATGGAGGTCCCCAATGCCAAACAGGAAATCAGAGCTGTCTCCCTTGACATATCTTGTGGCTTCAATAAGGACTGGCACCCCGCTCTGCTCACCAAACTCTCCTCTTATGGAATCCATGGAAATCTCCACACATGGATCGTGAACTTCCTCTCCTGTCATAGTCCACATGTGGCTCTAAATGGAATTCTCTCATCTCCCCTTCCTGTCCACGCTGGAGTTCCTCAAGGCAGTGATCTGGAGCCTGTGCTTTTTCTGGTCTTCATCAATGATCTCTCTGATTCTCTGGAAAATCCCCTCTGTCTCTTTGCTGATGACCCCACCCTCTGCCACTCCATATCTCAACCCTCAGATTGGCAGGCAGCAGCCTTCTCACTCTCTGGAGACCTGGATAGCATCACAAACTGGTCACAAAGATCACATGATCACAAAGACACGATCACAAAGACACGTGGAACATGTCTTTCAATCCTGACAAATCTCAAACTTTCATTCTCTCAGAAAGGACCATCTGGAAAACCCTCCCATCTACTTCTGAACAATCCTCTTGAAGAAGCTCTGTCACTCAAGCATTTGGGTCTCACTATCTGCCATGATCTTTCCTGGGATAACTACATTTCCAAGCTGGCCTCTAAAGCCAGTCGCCAACTCAGCATCCACCGTCGTGTGAAGTCCGTTCTTGGCACTACTGAGCTCCTCTCCACATACAAAGCTTTCATCCGCAACTTGATGGAGTACTGTACTGCTCTCCTCTCTGGGCTGGTGCACCTGCCTCACACGTAGCTCGGCCTCACATTGTAGAAACCAAAGCTTTCAGAAACATTGGAATCTCCCACGATGAAGCTGATTTTGAGGGCCTTTCACTCTCTCACTGCAGGCAGGTTGGTGGTATTTCGGTCTTCTACAGACTCATCTCCGGCCTAGCTCCCCCAGCTCTGTCTGTGCTCTGTCCCAAAAATATTCCTGCAGGACGCGCAAGATCTGCCAGCAAACCTCATCTGGTAAAACTGCCAAAATCAATACTCTCCGCTCACCTTCACTCTTTCATTCCTCTTTTCTCCCACCTCTGAAAAAAAAAAATCCTTACTCTCTTCAATCTCACTCTTCCCTCGCGGTCTTTAGAACAGCTGTTCACCACCATCTCTTATCTTCCCCCATCCAAAACCTTGATCTCTTCTACCCCCTTTAATACACCCCAAACCCACATTTTTCAAATTCCGTTTTCTTTCCTGAAAGTCCTAGTAGTGTCCATTTGTTTTATACCGTTTACACCCTCCTCCTCTCCCCCAGCCCTCTCCCATCCATAGATCTACCGGTGTCCCTGTGTTTTAGGTGTTAGCTCTTACACAAGCCTCGACTTTGCATACAAAAAAAATTAAGAGATTTGGGTGAGGTAGTATTAATGGGGGTAGAAAATATTGCAGGTAGGGATGGGGAATGTATTATTGCCAAATTGAAGCTCTGGAGAGCATACTGGGATTCACAAAAAAGATAAATTAAAACTTGATACAGATATATATAATGATGTAAACATGAACTGATGAAATTTTGGGGCAAGAGGTCAAAGGTCAGAGGTCATGTCAGGGAAAAATGTGATAACTTGAGAACAGCTAAATGGATTTAAATCAAACTTGATACAAGTATTGTAATGATGTAATAATGTGAGAGGCATATTTTTTTTCTAACTGTGGTCCCTCTGTCAGTGTAATGCCATTTTACCCTTAGGCTGATTGCTCTTCCATGAGCCCACATTTTGTCCATGTACACACACAAACACAGACAGACAGACAGACACACACACACACACCGAGGCTAGCCAGCAAAAAACTCAGGTCATAAAAGCTTAACACAAATGCGACTGATGTAATATTTTCATGAGCACCTTCACATCCCCTCAGTGTGCAATATTAATGAGCCAGGAGGCTGATGTAAGCAGCCTGGACACATGCTGGTCTTATCATCACACACAGCGGCTTCCACCTGTCACTGGACAGCAATTATTCAGTTTTGAATCCACTCACCCCACCATTTATTATTGTCATAAAATTATGGCTGAGAGGATGTTCACTGACTGGCAAGCACGGACACTGACACTCACGGACACACACAATTATATGAAATATTGGTGGTTGCACAAGTGGATAAGGAATAATAGGACCAGATCACAAATATGTAGGATAATAGAGAGTCAAAACGAAAAGTCTTTTGCACACAATTATCAATTCACAAGCAAATAATGGGGAAGACTATGCGTTTTCCATTATTTATTATTAAACTACAAATTGTTAAAATATTTAAATTAATTAACATTATTCATTATTAAAATACGCTGGTATTCCATTATTCATTGTGCAATAATGCTGCTTTACATAATAATAATAATAATAATAATAATAATAATAATAATAATAAATATAGCGTACAGTGTATGCAGAGGGACAGTCGAGGGGAAGGAATCCGGCGAGATGTTGTTTAGCTGATTGGCACCCAGATCCAATGTGCGGAGCGAAGTGTACAGGAGCAGCTGCACAGGATGCACCTCACTTATGCTGTTGTGATGTCTGTACACAAGAAACAAATTAATCAAAAACTTTTAAAGAGTTATTGAAATGCAAATTCAAAGTGTTGCACTGTTTTGGAATGCAGATTGCTACACATACTTGGCAATAAAATTAGTTTACAGAATGTTAAGAAAGTACATCCTTCTTTTCCTGTGTAAGGCGTTCAACCCGTATAAACCATCCCTGAAAACACACAGCTGAAAATTTTCGGAAATGAAATGCAAGCTTTGTATATTGATTGCTTTGACAACTTCATGCAGTAACGGATGAGTTTCACCAAAAGGTAGGTGTAATAGAATTAATCAATCTGTACCAGCTTGATATACATTCCAGTATAGTGTTGCAAATCGTCCATAAAAAACTGTGTTGATGACCAGTCACTTAGATGAAATAATGGCTGGAAGGGTCAGTTTTAAAAAATGGCTTGTGAATACATTTAGAGATAATTTCTGAGGTTGGCCTGTTTGACGTTTTCATCGGAGCATGTGCCTCATGATACCGAGCTCCAAGGTTTAAATCCCATGCACTCTGCTATCTATATATATATAAAACACAGTTTGTTTGTGTGTGTGTGTTACCTATAGACTCCTAAACGGAGAGGCTCACGTACTTGATATTTTGCATAGACATGGCCATTGAGCCTGGGAAGGACATGGCCTACCTAAAAATATTTGACGAGATCCATATTTTTCTCAGCGCATTTCAGCGAGGAACATTATACACTGAATCTCAGCATGTGCCAGAGCAGCTCGCTGATTCGCTCAGAGCGATCACGTGATGTTCCATCCTCGCCGCCAGACCATTGAACTGAAAATATATAGAATGACCATTGCCATTCACACCACACAGGTGGAGATGCAGCTACCGGGCGCCATCTTGGTTGGCACTCGATGCTGGGCAATGGTGATTTCCGTCATGCGTTTGCACGTAATTCAGAGTGAAAAGCAATTGCGTTTTTTCACGTTTTGTGCGATCGTGTTTTGTGTCGATTTTTGTCGATTTTGTGCGATATGAATTAAACGTCTTTGAAACAGCTGTGAAACATCTTTCCACAACCCTTCCGTAACCGATTGGAGCAGTTTATTGCTGCACAAAATGGCATTTTAACAGTTGTCTGGCTTTTAAAATCTGGGACACGTTCAAAACAAACGTGATCCGCGAAGCAAGTCGGTCGAGTCGTGCTAACCAAGATGGCGACACAGCGGCTACACTTTTCACGGAGTATGAGCGTTCTATATATTTTCAATTCAGTGCGCCACACTCGCTCATGTACTTGATTTTTGGCATAGACATGGCCATTGGGCCTGCGCCAGAGCAGCTCGCTGATTCGCTCAGAGCAATCACGTGATGTTCCATCCTCGCCACCAGACTCGCACCATATATCACGGTGTAATTTGTGCGAGGCTTTTGTCCGAGTGAGCTTGAGTCGAGAGGGCGAATGTACGGGTTGGGAATGTCCGGGTCTTCCTTCCCCCGCCCGGCAACGCCGGTACTGGAGGGCGTCATAGGATCGGTGAGTCTCCAAAATCTGCTTCGTGCTGTTGCCGCGAAGATGCAGGACGATGTGCGATTGTTGTACTGCTCTCCTACCATCAGAACTGCAACGTCATTGTTGACTGGCCCTCCCCTCTTCCCTCATCCCCTCCCCCCCTCGCCCCGCCCCTCCCCTTCCCTTCCCCTCCTCCTCCTCCTCCCCTTCCCCTCCTCCTCCTCCCCTTCCCCCTCCACCCACCTTCCCCCACCTCCCCCCTCCCCTTCCCCATCACTCCTCCCCCCTCCCCCCCACCCGCCCTCCCTTCCCCCTCCCCCGCCCGGCAACGCCGGGTACTTCTGCTAGTTCATGTTAAAGTACAGTGTTGTCTCAAAGTTATTAGTCCCCTACCGGTGTACACCGGAGGGGACTATAGGTTTGCACTCCGTCCCTCCGTCTTTCAGTCTGTCACGCAAAGAACAGTTTTCCGGACTTTTTTTCTAAACTCTTAATGCTAATGATTTCAAACTTGGTACATGGTTTCCTCATGATAAGTTACAGATCAAGTTCGAACTTCACGACGTTTCGATCATTTTTGACAAAGTTATCGCACTTTGAACTTTGGTAATTCCCTCAACAGTTTTCCGGACGACAGACTGCCGGTAGGGGACATGTATTGCAGCGCAATACTCATAATGCTTGTTCTCTTACATGTGTTGATGCACCAGGTCCTCCTCGAGCTTCAGATCAGTTAAAACAAAAATGGATATCGGTATGTATGGAAAGAAATGGATAAATTTAATCACAATCAGAAAGGAAAACCAGACGCAATATTCTTTTGTTGTCAAAAGGAAAAGCAAAGAAAGAAAACTTTTTAAAAAGTAAAATAAAGTTAATATTGTCTCTTGGCTATCACTTGGCTGCTCATACTCTTTTTTGAGAGAGTACAGATGTATTGCTGATGTAAAGCCCCTGGAGATTAGCACAGGAACTTTTAGAATTCCACCAGGATGCTGGGGATAACTTGGCTACTCATCATCAAACAACAGTGGAAACTTTGACATCCACCAACTAGCGCTACTAGATTAAGTTCCACCTGAGAGATGTCACACTTTGTGATGCAATGCCGTACCAGTGAAACATCAATTTGACAGTTCATATTAGAATCGGAAATTGAACCCTGAGATTAGACAGTTCAAAAGTAAGTGCCCTACCGCTGCAACAATCTGTCAGGATGGTAAGTAAACTAGAATGACACTCGGTATAGTGCATACCCCCGCCAGGCTGAACAGTTTATGTTTTGTAGCCAACCGTCAGGCCGGATCTGGATCCGGACCCGAACCGAAGTTTGAAGAACTATAATTGTCTTGTTCTTGTCATCTCCCCAACTCATCCACCTTGTTTCGTCATAACCCTTCCACAACTTTTTGAGATATCGTAATATATATCGGTTTTGGCCTTTTCTCTGAATGGTGAAGGAGCACTGAAATAATTAAAAAATTCTTGTATCTATATTCAGATATTCACCAAAATCAAATCTATTTGTCCGAGACACACACACCCAACCTGACCATCAAATTTTGTCCGAATCTGTCCATAACTTTTGAGATATCCTGCTCACAGACAAACAAAGAAACAAAAACAGGAGTGGAAACATAATCTCCTTCAACCTTTGGTGGCGGAGGTAATAATTATGCAAGTCAAAAGGTAAAGTAAGTACATCAAAATAGATAAGGCAGTCAAAATAGGTAAGGAAGCAAATAATAATGAACTTGTATTAAAACAGCTTTTATACAGTAATAAGAACCACCTTTAGAGGCCATTTTTCCCCGCAGAGCATTGGTTGGCCTTTTTTCGGGCACCGTGGTCCCCTTTTTGAAGCAATGTTTTATGGCCGGATGACCTTCCTGCCGCCAACCCTGTTAATCACCTCTTGCGACACACAAGGAATTACCAGTGAACTGGTATTCAATTTGCCGACCTCGGAAGGATGACAGGCTGAGTCAACCCCCCTGGCATTAATTCAGCGATCGACCAGGATTCAAACCCAGGATCCTAGGATCCCAAGCCAGCAACCTAACCGCTAAGCCAACACCAGGCTAACTTATACAGTAATAAGGTACAACAATAATAACACATTGTTATGTTTATGGGGGGTAGGCAATGTAATACCTTAGTCCAGGTAGAATTGTATAGTATAGTGTGCTTCAAATGTCGCGATGAAGAAGAAGAACCCCCATTTACCATAAGTAGGGAATTCGTTAGACCGGATGTCGCGTAAGTGTATAATTGTCCCCATGACGAGGGGTGGGGTTATGTTAATTAGTTAGGGATTAATGGTAAATTCCCTGTATGTAAATCGCCTCTGTACTTTTCTCCTTGTTCCTTATGACACACACCACACCCTCCATGCACTCCACACCTAAAATAAACACCAAATAAAAGTAACCGGAAGAGGACATTGAGCAATACCGCTGGAGCTGCCAGCCATGACATCGCAGCATCAAGCAGGCAGGTCCGTGAGGCCACGCCCTGAAGAACAGTGATTAGTCCGGTACGAGAGAGTGATGAGATGGGACTCGCTGATAGGAGCATGGTGCGACATCGTCGGTTGACGCAAGAGCCCTGGGTACAAAAGACTTGGTCCCGACATTTTCCCTCTCTCCGGGCTGGCCTCCATTACGAGCAGTTGTATATCCCTCTCACTTCCTGGTGTTCGTGATAGGCGGACGCAGTCATGCATTTTGTCTTCGTGGTCCCTGGCTTTCATCGGTTTGAGTGACCGCATTGCCCTTTCCTTGGCTCATCGGTGCTGGCTGTGCGTCGTCTGGGTGCGCTGCGCGACGTCGGTGCTGTGTGAAGCGGACGACGAGGACGAGCGCAGCTGGAGTGAACGATCGGCACGCTAAGGCCTAGTTCCCACGCACGAACTGCGCGCCAAGGCGTTTTCCCACGCAAGCACGCGGGCCGCGGGGGGCCTGGAACGATCCGGGACGATCAAGGTGACCAGAGCTAAGTACGTACACACACACACACACACACACACACACACACACACACACACACACACACACACACACACACACACACACACACACACACACACACACACACACACACACACACACACACACACACACATTTATTTTCCATTTATTTTTCCCCTTGTGTTGTATACGAGATTGTATGGGGGGGGGGGGTCCCTCGATTAGGAAATTTAGTTTACCGTGCATTCTTTTGTTCCCGGCATTTCTTTCAATAAAGCCAGTATTTTTGCATTATAATTCCATGTCGGTTTGAATTGATTACCAGGGTTGAGGACGTCCGGTGGGATCCGTACAGGTAAGAGCTTCGCTGCCCTCATCCCCCGCGCGCATTCACACCACCATTGGATTGAACGCCTTGGAGTGGAAAGCTCGATCGGCTATCCGTCCCCAGGAGCGTTAACCACGGGAACGTGACAATATATTACATGGTTTGGTTGTGAACCAAGAAGTTAGAATTTCTAAAGCATCACTTTTCCAAAGATTTAATTTGCCAAGTATTATGATCTGAAGCTGGTCATAGCCTGAGCAAGGACCAAAGATGTTTTTTGAGCTGGGGTGTCCAAAGGCCAAAGTGAACAAATACCGCATACATTGTGAAGGTGTAAGGGATTTCATTATAATCCCTATCCTGATTGGTGGCAGCAGCGTCACAATGTGACCCATTTCCAGTCTGGCGTCTGGTTGTCAGACTTTGAAGAACTGTTGACACAAATATCCCATGTTTGACCTTGCAAAACATTCCTTCCATATGAGGCCCTGTCAACTCTGTACAGTTTTTCTTTAGGGTGACAGTCTATGTCCTTGGGAAGGGATTTGATCACAGAGCTTTGTTTTGAGTTCTTTGATCTTTGAGGAAAGTATATTAAGCCGACTACGGGTTGTGGCTCGCTAAGGTGTTGGTGCTGGCTGTTGTAAGAACCATGGTGTTATACCAAGTGGTGTTACTGGCCGAAACTCCACGTCTCCCATGCATGTATTATTATCTATAATAAACCTCTGGTACACTGTCCGAGTTTAACAAGGTGCTTATTCCTGGGGAAAGAATTAAAACCCACGACAAAGGCACTGCATTCACATTATCATGATGAACGAGTGATGACCTTTCATTTTTTGAGAAAATTATGAATTTGATTTTTTTTTTTAAGTCATATACTGTATATGTAATGATCTTTCTAGACCATTGACTGACTCATTCATACAAGTTTCTAGTACTTTCTAGGTGTGCTATAAAGTTCGAATTCTGCAAAACGATTTATTATTTTCCTACTTTTGTCATATTGAATGCCTGGTGTTGGCTTAGCGGTTAGGGTGCCAGCTTGGGATCCTAGGATCCTGGGTTCGAATCCCGGTCGATCGCTGAATTAACGCCAGGGGGGTTGACTCAGCCTGTCATCCTTCCGAGGTCGGCAAATTGAGTACCAGCTTTGCTGGGATGAATGATCACGGTGTGTACCCCGGTTTAGAATAGGTGCACCGTATCCCTGCGCATCGTAAGAGCGTGACCAAGGGTTGGCGTCAGGAAGGGCATCCGGCCATAAAAACATTGCCTCAAACAGGGCACCATGATTGTCATGGGCCACGCAAGGCTAAACCCTGCTCTAGCGGGGAAAAATGGCCTTAAAACGATCATTCATCGATTCATTCTACTTTTGTCATATTCCTGTAATCTGTGACATAAAGATCTCATTCCAATTACTAATTCTTGATTTACTCGAGTTATTTAGGTGCTTGCAGGATACAAGCACAACCCACTTCATCAAACATACAAAGCTCTTACATAATTCACTTTGACAGCAAATACTGCAAAGTACTTATTGTTTGTGGGAATCACCTATATGTATGTGTGTGTGTGTGTGTGTGTGTGTGTGTGTGTGTGTGTGTGTGTGTGTGTGTGTGTGTGTGTGTGTGTGTGTGTGTGTGTGTGTGTGTGTATATATATTATATATATATATATATATACATACATATAGTCATACCCCGTTTTACGCCATTTCGACCTACGTCAAATCCGACTTTACGCCACTCTTCTCGAGTAAATTTCAGTTCAGCGAACGTCATTATGTGCGACTTTACGTCACTCCTACGGACGTGAAAAAAAAAAAATCCTAAAAATATATATTTAAAATAAATAAAATAGTACATAAATTAACAATAAAAGAAGCTAAAAAAACAATTTAAAATACAATAAAAAGCACATTAAAAATGTATAAAAATGTACGTACAGTATACTGTACGTACGCGCAACTGCTGGTTCTCATTCAAAACAGAGGCGACATACAGTATTCCTTTACTGTGTCTGTGTTAGCCATGGGTCCTTAGAAGGATAATGCTAGTGTTTCCAAGCGTAATGTGGTTACGATGGAAGATAAGTTAAATCTGATTAAAAGGTATGAAAAAGATGAAAAAGTGTCGTTGATAGCGCATAGACCTTATCGCGAATCGGAACCGCAATGCGTCATGGGATTGGAAAGGGGCAATAGCGCCGCCGGCGCTCGCTGTCACTTTGACAGACTGCTTGGTATTACACCTAGCGGAACAATTTCATACATTTCCAAACCTACAGGAGGAAACACGTCGGACAAAAAAATTGTAAAGATGACGAACATTGTAGACAAGTTCCAGCCCGGCGATATTTGTATGGCCGATCGAGGTTTCAACATTCAGGAACTGTTCTTGCATAAGCAGGTTGTTTCTCTTCTCCAATGGGAACCCCCCTTTCCCTCAAATATTTCTTTAATTCGCTGGATTTTAATGCCAAAAAACGCTGAATTTCTTTCACATTAGCCATCTTCCTTTCCGTAAACACAGCGTCGATCGTAGACAGACGCTTCCTCTTCTGGGTTCGTGTTTACCTTTGCCCCCTTTTCGATCCCATCATGCTTTGCGGTGGAGCGCCCTCTGTTGATATTTACCGATTCGCTATCAGGTCTATGCCTTAGGGCTGCCACGGTCGACGGTATCGACCATCATTCATGATAGGGAACGTATTCTCGCATACGGCACTGAAAAAGCGCCGCCGGATAAGACTGTTAAAATGTGTGTTTGTGTTCAGAAGAGACGCCACGTTTAAGGTGAATAATATAATCTTATTAATTTCATTTATTATTCTTTACAAATTCATTTATTAATTGTGTTCATTACTCATTAAAAAAATATGACTAAAATGTGTTTGTAGTGTTCTTTAAGGTTTAGCGATAGTTATATACTTTCGCGAGTTATTTACTCTAGTTTTACGGTTTGTTTTCATTTTAAGGCTTTTTTTTTTCTTTTTTTTGTATACAAGATCGAGGCTCGTGAAAGAGCTAAAAGTCATTTCACCCTGTTTACGTCAAAAACCGATTTACGTCACGGCTTATGGAACCAATTAATGACGTAGGCCGGGGTATTACTGTATATATAAAAACACACACACACACACACACACACACACACAGACAGACACACACACACACACACACACACACACACACACACACACACACACACACACACACACACACACACACACACACACACACACACCGATAGTAGTTCGCTTCCCATAACAGCTGAAACTGCATGATCTGTCAGCAGGAATGTCCGCCTTCCACACGAGTACGTTGCCCCTACTTTATTGAGTTGTCAACCAGGAGGTGAGTTTGTGGTCGGGTGTAATAATAAACCATAGGTACGGGATTAAATACTTGGAGATTGCTTTTTCATTGCCCTTTAAAGCCACACAACCTTTTGCAGTAGCCTTAACCATTAACTTAAACAATAGATAAGCAACATTATTATGAAGAAATGTTTCACTTACAGTGACAAAACTGTGATGTTTGATGTAACCTCTCCAAAGTTTGGAATCTCCGATAACTTGTTGTGTGCCAATCGTCTGTCAGAAATAAACATTATGAAAACACAACCAACACCACCAGCACGACTGCAATCAGCACCACATCACAGTCAACAACGATTAGTCCACTACATATATTCCATAATTTACATTCCATAAGACACGCAGGGATTAGTATCCCTGCGTGTCGTAAGAGACGACTAGGAGGGTTGGTGTCAGGAAGGGCATCCGGCCATAAAAGCATTGCCTCAAAAAGAGAACCATGACAATTACAACTACATATGGGCAGGGTACAGCCCGAAGTGGAGATCGGTTTCTGAGGTTTGGGACATGGAATGTGGGGACAATGACAGGGAGATCAGGTGAAGTGGTGGAAGTATTGGTCAGAAGAAGAGTGGACATATGTTGTGTGCAAGAGACGAGATGGAAGGGAAGTGGTGTGAGAATGGTGAAGGGTAGGCAGGGACAGAAATACAAGTTTGTGTGGCAAGGGTGCCCGGAGGGCGTGAATGGTGTTGGTGTCCTGTTTTCTGAGGAGTTTGTAGACAGTGTGGTGAGTGTGACTAGAGTGAGTGATAGGTTGATGATGGTGAAAATGATGATTGGAAAGCTCTTGGTGAACGTCATCTCGGGATATGCTCTGCAGGTTGGTCGAAGCGATGAAGAGAAGGACAAGTTCTGGTGTGCGATAGAGAAGCTGATGGAAAACGTGAAAGATGAGGAAGTTGTTGTGGTGGGAGGAGACCTGAATGGACATGTGGGAAGGAGTATGGATGGTTTTGAGGGAGTTCATGGGGGTTACGGATATGGTGTGAGAAATGGAGAAGGTGAAAGGATTTTGGAGTTTGCTGATGGAGCTGATTTGTTGATTTGTAATACTCAGTTCCAGAAAGAGGACAATAAGCTTGTTACATACACGTCAGGTGGGTCGACGACAACCGTTGACTACCTGATGGTGCGTCGGCGAGATAGGGGGCACCTCCGGGACACAAAGGTGATCCCGGGGGAGGAGGCTGTTTCACAGCACCACTTGGTTGTCTGCGACATAAGGGTGAAAGGTGCGAGAAGAGCTCGGCGGGTGAAGTACCAACCGAGAATGAAGGTGTGGAGGTTGAAAGAGGTGACAGTAAGGGAGGCATTAAAAGAGAGGCTGAGTAGGGTCGAGGATGATGTGGTTGAGCTTGAAAGTGGTTGGATGTCAATGAAAGCTAGTCTGTTGGGAGCCATTGGTGAGGTATGTGGATGGACAAAAGGACCACCGAGGCACTCGGAAACATGGTGGTGGGATGTTGAGGTTGGAAAGAGGATTGACGAGAAGAGGAAGAAGTTCAAAGAGTGCAGAAGGCGAAGGGTACGGGAGCAGAAACAGCAGAGCATGAAAGTTATAAGGCAGCCAGGAAGGCTGCAAAGAAAGAGGTAGCAAAGGCGCAGGAGGCATGTAGGAAAATGTTCGGAGAACGCTTGGATTCGGAAGAGGGACAGAAAGCAGTATTCAGGATTGCAAAGCACATAGCGAAAGAGAGGTGTGATGTGATGGGGGTGAGTTGCTTGAAGGATGAAGTGGGACAAATCGTTGTCGACCCAGATGGAATTAAAGGAAGATGGAAAAGATATATGGAAATGCTGTTGAATACAGAGAATGAATGGGATGGCAACATAGAGAGTAACCCAGTTTTAGGACCGGCAGAGAAGATAACTGAGAAGGAAGTTGGGGAAGCGATAAAAGCAATGAAGAGTGGAAAAGCGGGAGGGCCGACGGGAGTTGTGGGAGATATGTTGAAGGCAGCAGGAAGTTGGGGTGTGAAGAGAATGACAGAGATCTGTAATCTGGTGGTGAAAGAAGGCCGCATTCCAGTGGATTGGGAACTGAGTACCCTCGTCCCTCTATACAAGGGGAAAGGTGACCCTCTGGAGTGTGGCTCGTACCGAGCGATAAAGTTATTGGAGCATGGAATGAAGGTATTGGAAAGGGTGTTGGAGAGGAGGATAAGGAAGAAAGTGAAGATCGACGAAATGCAGTTTGGATTTATGCCAGGAAGAGGATCGACAGATGCGCTTTTCATTGTGAGGCAGTTGCAGGAGAAGTACATGGATAAGAGGAAGAAGTTGTTTTTTGGGTTTGTTGATCTGGAGAAAGCATTCGATAGGGTTCCACGCAAAGTATTGACATGGGCATTGAGGAAGTTAGGAGTGGAGGAATGGTTGATCAGAGTAGTGATGGCAATGTACAAAAGAGCACGCACAGCTGTAAGGACGAAGGACGGGAACAGTGGTGAGTTTGAGGTGAAGGTGGGAGTGCATCAGGGGTCGGTACTAAGTCCACTACTATTTGTAGCTGTGATGGAGGTGCTGGCTCAGACCGTAAAGGAGGGTTTACCGTGGGAGTTGTTGTATGCAGATGATCTGGTGTTGATTGCGGAAAGTATGGATGGACTGAAGGAAAAGATGAACAAGTGGAAGGAATGTATGGAGACAAAAGGTCTGAAGGTGAATATCGGAAAGACAAAGGTGATGGCAAGTGGTAAAGCATATGGTGAGGTGGAAAGAACTGGGAAGTGGCCATGTGCTGTGTGCAGGAAGGGTGTCGGAGTGAACTCCATTCAATGTACAATGTGTGCTGAGTGGGTTCATCAAAAATGTAGTGGTCTGAGAGGGTCATTAACCAGTGTGGCAGCTACATTCAAATGTAAGGTGTGCACAGAGGGAGCTGCAGATGGAGGAAATGTTGAGTTGGATCTTGGAGACGGCGTGAAGCTGGAAGGTGTGAAAACATTTTGCTACCTCGGAGACATGCTGAATGGAGAAGGTGGATCAGACTCGGCAACGGTTGCTCGAGTGAGATGTGCATGGAAGAAGTTTCGGGAACTGAGTGGCGTGCTGATGACGAGGAGAGTGTCGCTGAAGCTGAAGGGAAAGGTGTATGCTGCATGTGTGAGAAGTGTTATGATTTATGGGAGCGAGACATGGGTAATGAACGTAGAGCAGCAACGAAGGCTGGAAAGGGTGGAAATGCGAATGGTTCGATGGATGTGCGGAGTATCGTTGAGAGAGAGGAAGACAAATGATGAATTGCGAAAGATGATGGGAATATTGCCTGTGATTGATGCTGTGAAGAGGAACAGGTTGAGATGGTTTGGTCATGTATTGAGGAAGGATGAAAGTGACTGGTTGAGAAGAGTGATGGAAGTTAATGTAGAAGGAAGTAGAGGACGGGGAAGACCGAGAAAGACTTGGCTAAAGATGGTGGAAGAAGAAATGCGGGCAAGGGGGTTAACAAGGAGAGATGCAGAAAATAGGGCAAAATGGAGAAGATTGTCATGGGGACCGCAAGGCTAACCCCCGCTCTAGCAGGGAACATGGCCTTAAAATGCATGTTGTTGTTGTTGTATATATTCCATAATTTCTGAAGAAGATAGCGAATAGGACGTGGTGCAATGCAAAGCAGGAAAAGGGACGCATTGTTGGGTGAGAAGTGAAGTTAAAGTCACGAAACCAATGCAAACATCAGATCTGATCCAGTCAATAGGCAATATTATACATTCTCCTAATGCAAAATATGCATCCTAATTAAATTAATGAAAACTGCAACACCTTTTCATGCTTGAAATGCACCAATATCATTATACTGCATGCAATTTGAAAGAATCCCACAAATGCTAGAATCAGTACCACTGTTAGGAGGACTCAAAACATACTGTCGGTTCCAAGTACATACTTACACCTCAAGCAGGTTTGTCAAATGTTGAACCGAAACAGGGTCGACAGTCTGCAACAAGTTTCTGCTCAGATCGCTGAAATACAAGAGGGCAGTTGGAACATAGATGTTGTAAATAGGGAAAATGAAGCATCTTACTATAATTCACCAAATGTCCGTCCGACTGTCTGTCCGTTCGAAGGTACCGCAAAAACGGCTGAACCGATCGCAACGATATTTTGGGTGGGTAATCCTAGGACCCCCTGGAGTAAAATAGGCTATATTGTTTTTCCAATTTTTCCAAACACGATGGAATAATATTTACCGAAAGGAACAGTGATGTGGCTTTTGTTGATATTCTACGTACCAGGAGAGAGTAGATCGACTCCTGACGAACTCTTCATATATAAACGTGCGGCTCCGAAGTAACACGGCAGCGTGTGCAAAGCGACTGAGAAACAGGTGTAGCGGCCGCTTCCGTGTTACAGATTTGGCGCAAACTCGTCACACATAAACGTGCGACTGAGAAAGACGTGTAGCGGCCGCTTCCGTTTTTCAGAATTCAATCTTTTTTCAAAATGGGCGCCATGTACTGTTTAGATTTTGATTATTTGCGTGTGATATGATTCAACGGATGTTTATATGAATCGTTTAAAATAAAAAATGTCTTCAATTTCTGATATTTTGCCTTTTCATTTGGGCCTCCCAATTGAAGCCCCGCCCATAGGGCGGGTACCGTTGCTACTGAAAGCAATCAAATAATATACGCCAATAATGTATATCTATCAGCAGTGTGTTGTACTTACAGACACCATGTTTATACGAGTCCTTTTCCTCAAAGGACTTTTCTCTGTTTTGTCTACTTGCATGTTACCGGTGCCCCACAAATTTCACCTGGGACTTTTTCTTAGAAAAGGCAGAGCAACAAATGTAGATGGACTTTTCAGGGAATGTCTTTATCATATGCAACCAATATCCCGAAATGCGTGCTTCCTGCTCATTCTAAAAATCAGGATGGTGGCAAATGAGTTAACAATGAGGGTGGACCAGCAGATAACTCTGAAATTTTGTGGTCAACAAAAACAAACGGTGTTGAAATTTACACATCAATGGTGCATACGTATCATGAAGATTGGTGATCATTGCACATCGGATTTTTATGTGAAAAAAGAAAAAATGTTTTTTCACCTAAAACGGCTTTTTTGCGCGCAAAAAAATTATTTTGCTATTTTCGGAGAAAAAAAGAATTTGGCCCTTTTTCGGGAAAAATAAAATAAAATGCCCTTTTTGGTCGAAAATGTCTGGCAACGCTAAAAAAAATTAGGGAATTTTTCGAAATTTTAAACTGCGATCGAAATTTGTAACTGCGATCGAAATTTTTAACTGCGATCGATCTCAAAAACAAAACGTTGCGTCCACTTGCGTGCGTTGCATCCCCAGCGTGTACAGCAGTGAGGCGGTGTGCTACAGTGAGAGAGTGTACACAAAGTGTGAACAAGTCTCCTATCAAGATGAGTGCTGCTCTTCGTGACAAGTGGCTGAAGGAATTCAACGCTGGCGGCGATGGGGCCACCTTCAAGTACGTGTCGAGTGACACGGCTTTCTGTCGAGCTTGTGAAAAGACTTTCCGGGCGAAGCAGAAGTCTGAGCTGGCCCAACATGTCCGAGGAGACCGCCACAAGAGCAACTTGGCCTTGAAGAAGAAGAGGACGGTCACACAAGCCACCATGGAGGACTTTGGTGGCGGAAAGAGGCACAAGTGCGACGTCGTGGCTCAGGAGCTGTGCCAGGCCATGCTGGCCGCTGGCATCCCATGGTCGAAATTGGAAAACCCTGCCCTCCGGTCGTTCCTGGAGAAGCACATCACTCTCCAGATCCCCGATGAAAGCTGGATTCGAAAGCACTACCTCGACAAGTGCTACGACGAGGCCTTGGCGGGGATCCGTGCCGACCTCGGACAGCAGCCCATCTGGCTGTCCGTCGACGAGACGACCGATTCGGCAGGTCGATATGTGGCCAACATCATCGCGGGACGCTTGTCCAAGGAGGGGTACTTTCGTCCCCACCTCGTCCAGTGCATGTTTCTGGAGAAGACCAACTCCGGGGAGATCGTGCGTGCAGTCAATGACACGCTGCGCTATCTTTGGCCTGATTTCAAGCCTGAGTGCCTCAAGGTCCTCGTCAGCGACGCCGCGGCCTATATGATCAAGGCCGGCCATGCCCTGAAGGAACTCTTCCCGGACTTGCTGCATGTGACTTGCGTTGCCCACGCGCTCCACCGTGTCTGCGAGACAGTCCGAGAAATGTTCAAGGACGTCAACGACCTGATTGCCACGACGAAGAAGGTGTTCGTCAAAGCCCCGTCGCGTGTTGTCTTTTGCAAGGAGCAGCAGCCCAATCTTTCTCTCCCCCCGGAGCCCATTCTGACTCGGTGGGGGACGTGGATCGACGCCGCGGTGTTTTACGCCGAGCACTTTGAGGCCGTCAAGGACATTGTGGACCAGCTGAACGATGACGACGCGATGGCAATCCGGAGTGCCAAGGACCTGTTCGGAAAGGCGGACATCAAGCTCAGTTTGGTTTTCTTAAATGCCCACGTGTCGTTCATCCCGAAGATCCTTAAGCAGCTGGAGGAGGCATGGAGCTGGCCAAGGCCTTCCAGCTCCTTGATCAGGCCAAGGAGGAGCTCGAAAAGATCCGAGGCTGCCGTAAGGAGATCCTGCTCACCAAGTTCAAGGCGGTGCTGCAGCGCAATCCCGACATTGGTGTGCTGAGGACAGTGGCTTCGATCCTGGATGGAGATCAGCACGGATCTGAGGTTGGTGTGCCGGCTGGAGTCAAGCTTGCTGACATCCCCCTCTTGAGGTACTGCCCCATCGTCAGCGTCGACGTGGAAAGGTCCTTCTCCGTCTACAGAAACGTCCTCACCGACCGCCGACACCGCCTCACCAAGGAGAACATTACCAAGATAATGATTTCAAACACCTACTTTAACCGTTCCTAAAAGGGTCTTGTCAATTTCTTCTAGTCCTCTACTTATCAAACAATGCGGTTGCAATAAAGGTACCTGAACGTCATTTTTTACCTGTTTACTAGCCCAGAGTGCTTAATGTTGTGCAGGAAAAAGCTTACCATTTTTTGTTCTTTTTTTGACTGATTTCTGAAAAACTTGGCAATAATAAAAAATGAATAAAACGGGGGAAAAAAATATTTCGGGATTTTTTCACATAAAAAAAAAAAAATTCCGCTTTTCAAAACATAAAAGGCCTATTTTCTTAACATAAAAATCCGTAGTCTAGCTGATCATACACTGACTAGAGAATCTTAGAGGCAAGAGTTTTTTGAGGACCAATGCTGTAAAGTAGGAAATCCTGCACTGGCTATGGATTCATCTGAAATAATTACACGAAGAAGGCAAATGAAAGCTTCCGTTTCTGATCAGACCGATATAACTGTATCGAAAGCTGAAGAATACTTTGAACAACAGAGTATCATTTCACGGTGTAGTACATAGGGCAATTCCGTATAGAACTGCGTTTGTCTGTCTGTATGTATGTTTGTCCCCACAAACGTCCACCAATCAGAGCTGAGGATCTGGTCACATGATAGAGGGACAGCATTTAGTAACTATTACAGTTGCATCTTTTACTAAAAGGAAATATAATAACCTCCTGTGGAATGTTCTGTGGTTTTAGCGGGTGTCGTAAGGTAGGTAGGAGTTTTTAGAAATTCCTTAATACAAATATGATTTTGAAATGTGATAGGCATTTGCTCCCAAATCCGGAAGTGAACAGATGATAATGATTCGCTGGTTCGATATCTCAATACAATCATGATTTAACATTATATTTTGATATCAACGCTATAGTATTAATTTGTGATTGGAATGATGAATGATGCTGTTTGGAATGAAAATATAGAGATATCGAGGTTAAAGCAGAATGACGAAATGACGTAAGGGTTTCCATCCATGACATTCGCGGATTACCCATTTGCAGTTTCGCCATTGACTGGATATAGCAACATTCAGACTGGGTACGTTTTTTGTCCAAGTCCTTCACAAAACCTGTTGTCAATGCCTGACATTCAGTCTCAGGTGGCACAGGAATGTGGATTTTATTGGTTCATAGTTTCCCATTCGCCGTTTCCCCACACCCACCTCCCCCCCCCCCCCCCGCCCCCCCCCAGTTATTCACAAACTGGCTGTCCATGCCTGAAGTCAAAAAAAATTAATACAGTACTTACATTATTTGCTATCTGCAATACCCACCCATGTCATACTATCTTCAACTAAAGTATCAAGCAAGCCTGGTTACGCCGTTGTTAGACAACCGGTCATATACTCCACGATTTTTTTATTTTTTTTTGTATACTGAATCGAGCCTCGTGAAAGAGCTAACATTTATTCCACAAACCAATCAACCAGACAAACAAAACATACAAAAGGAGGGAGCGGAAGACAAGATGGGGAGAGGAGGGGAAGCACACAAACACAACACCTGAGAGCAGGGAGAAGCGCGGGAGGGAGAGGGCCTGGGGGGAGGAGGCGTGGGAAGGGGGGGGGGGGGGGGAAGAGGTATAAAACACAAGGAGACCAAAGACTTCCAGGACAGAAGTTGGGTATTTCAAAAAAGTGTAGGATTTGGGGTGAAATTAGCGGGGGTAGAAAAGATCAAGGTTTTGGATGGGGGAAGATAAGAGATGGTGGTGAACAGCTGTTTTAAAGACCTGGAGGTTGGAGTGGGATTGAAGAGAGTGAGGGAGTTTGTTCCAGAGGTGGGAGACAAGAGGAATGAAGGAGTGAAGGTGAGCAGAAAGTCTTGATTTTGGCAGTTTAACCATAAGAGGGTTGCAGGCAGATCTTGTGCGACCTGCAGGAATATTTGGGGGACAGAGCCCAGAGAGAGCTAGGGGGGCAAGGCCAGAGAGGAGTCGATAGAAGACGGAAAGACCACCAACCTGCCTGCGGTGAGTGAGTGAGTGAAAGGCCCTTGGAGTTAGCTTCATCGCGGGAGATTCCAATGATTCTGAACGCTTTGGTTTCTACAGCGTGAAGACGAGCTAGGTGTGAGGCAGGAGCACCAGCCCAGAGGGGGGAACAGTATTCCATTGAGCTGCGGATGAAAGCCTTGTATGTGGTGAGGAGCTCAGGTGTGCCAAGGAAGGACTTCGCACGACGGAGGATGCCCAGTCGGCGACTGGCTTTGGAGGCCAGCTTGGAAATGTGGTTTTCCCAAGAAAGATCATGGCAGATAGTGAGACCCAAAAGCTTGAGCGACAGAACTTCTTGGAGAGGATTGTTGAGAAAGTAGATGGGAGGGTTGTCCAGTCGGTCTTTTCGGAGAGACATCGTAAGAGTGTGAGATTTGTCAGGATTGAAAGACATGTTCCACTTGTTTGCCCAGTCTGTGATTTTGTCCAGGTCTGCAGAGAGTGAGGAGGCTGCATACTGCCGATCTGAGGGATGAGGAATGGAGCGACAGAGAGTAGAGTCGTCAGCAAAGAGATAGAGAGGATTTTCAAGAGAGTCAGAGAGATCATTGATGAAGATCAGAAAAAGCACAGGGCCCAGGACACTGCTTTGGGGAACTCCAGCCTGAACGGGAAGAGGAGATGAGAGAAACCCATTCAGAGCCACATGTTGACTACGACTAGAGAGGAAGTCCGCCAGCCATGCATGGAGATTTCCATGGATACCAAAGGAGGAGAGTTTGGTGAGCAGATCGTTTGGTGAGCAGATCGATCGCAGAGGAGGAGAGTTTGGTGAGGTGAACAGACACCTTAAACGTGTCTGTCTGTGCGTCGTTCATTTGTGCCAGACCGTATCGAAGGCGCGTGATATGTCAAGGGAGACAGCTCTAATTTCCTGTTTGGCATTGAGGACCTCCATCCATTGTTGAGAAAGCAGAAGCAGCATGTCCAGAGTAGAGTGACCAGATTTGAAACCAAATTGATGGTCAGAGATCAAGCCATTGGAGAAGAGGAAAGATTTCATATCTGAAGCAATGATGGATTCCATGACTTTGCTGATAATTGGGAGAAGGCTGATTGGTCTGTAGACTTTGCTAGGATCTGTTTTTGCACCTTTTTCTGCAAAGCGGTGATGTTGGCTGATTTCCAAGCAGATGGCAGATGACCTTGAGCAAAAGAGAGGGTGAAGAGAACAGA
This sequence comes from Myxine glutinosa, assembly GCF_964187855.1. NCBI lineage: Eukaryota > Metazoa > Chordata > Myxini > Myxiniformes > Myxinidae > Myxine > Myxine glutinosa. The sequence continues at coordinate 91,080,217 of NC_136264.1, read as the reverse complement.
GAGAGGGAGTGAAAGAGCGGAAGAACATGATTTCAGGACCCGTGGGCTGATGCCGTCAGGACCAGTTGCAGAATCAGAGTCGAGGGTTGACAGAAACTTTTGCACCTAAACTTTAAGTAGAAACCATTTTTTAAAGTCCAGGACTATTTTTTCAAGCACCCTTGTGATTTCCACTTTCCAATTCGTTCTTGTTGGCCAATTAGGAGAACGGTACGTTTTGAGTGCATTGCTGTCATGGTGCCGTTGGGCTGTAAATCTCCCAGGGACTCTTTCCATAAGATCTGCATCAATTATTTTGTCCTTGTTGATGAAGATATCAAGTTTGAAAGGCCACTGCTCAAGACCCTCTCCACTCCATGTGACTAAATGCATACATGGTCCATTGTACTACCCTGTGGAGACTTCTTGGTGCAACAAGATGGCTCGAGGCAGCAAGTGTGCGTCAGATGAAACTCTTAAGGTGTAGCACACAACCTGGTTAGATTATTCTGCCAGTAACAGCAATGACAAAATACAAACTACTTTAATGTTTGGTATAAAAGCAAAATGTGATCCTGTTAAAAATTGCCAGGTCTGCTATATGTATTGTTGGTATATCCGCTCACCGTGGCGTGAAATCCATGTCAGAATGAGAGAATTTACCGCTTTATTCACGCCCAAGTACAAAGCCTCGGCTTTAGCACAGACAGCAGGAACCACTATGGCCCAAGAAGTGTAACCAGAGGCACACATCACACAGCTGTTTGCCAGGCTGATTGAGCGGGTGCTTCTATCCAGCCCGTGATGCTGACGCAACAACAAAAAAAAAAGCCAAGGCATTTTGGATGAAAACCTACCGTCGTTCATCGGGTATATAGAGCACCCGGTCGAGCAAAAGGTTTTTCAGCCACAATACCCCACTCTCCAAAGGAATCCAAAAGTTTTCAAAGGGTACCAAAGTCAGTGCTGCAAATGTAGCTCAAAAGTCAAATGACCCTTGAACATGTGGTATGTAACAGGTGCCAACACTGTGAAACTCTACACCACAGGGGCAGTAACTACCACGTGAGGTGCGAGGATTTCTTGAGAGGAACAAATACAACATATAGGACCTCTTTGTCATGGCTGACAAAGCGTACTTCATTGTTAGATGTCCCTACAGTTCCCAGACCTCAATGCATGGCTTGCTGACATAGCAACCTCGCAATGCCAAAGAGTCCAAAAAAAAGGCTGCAAATTCATTGGCTGGCTAAAAGTGGGCTCAAGCGGAACGTGGCAGAGAAAAATAAAACCTTTGTCGTACTGTGTCCAGGAACTTGGAATACTAATTCGTTTTGAGGCTCCATAACAGGCCGAGGAATGCACTGCCAATGCTAGCAAACACCTCACGGGGAATGCATTTGCCAAAAATGGGCATACTTGGTGATTCGCTGTCATTTTGTCTCAGTTACACACAAAGGGCAGCAGGTGAATGGTAAAAGTATGTTACACATCAGCATTGCTTATATACAGACAGTTGGACTAATGCATCAGAGTTGTACAGGAAGGGGGGGGGGGGGGGGTGGTCGAAGAAAAAAAAACTGCAAGCGCACCATGTAAGGGAGCGCTTCCAAAATAACGCTCGTTTATCCATCCTTTAACTTTACTTCACCCTTGAACGACTTTACTACAGCAGTGTTTTTCAGTGGAGATTGCTAAGTGATCATTCCATTCTTTATATTTTACTATGAGCATGGGAATTTACAAGAAACGAGCCATCGAGTCAAGACAAGAGGAGGAATTCAGCTTTACCCAACCAATAGTTTGGCCAGGGAGCATGGAATGCAGCCCCTGGGTACCTGCCTGCTCCAGATTGCAACAACAGGACAAGTCAACACTTTCCTCAAGCTTCAGGGCATCATAAATATAAGTGAATAAATTACTGTAACGTATTGTGAAGGGCATTTTATCAAAGGAAACCCTCTTCGCCCATTAAGTCCCATTTTTCAACAAGTGATAGGCTCCCAACAAATAACCGCTCATGACAAATTGATATAAAAGGTCATGAAATGCAAGCACAATCCTCCCAAACAACCTTATAATGCTAAAATAAGGGCACTGTAAACCAGACAAGGTGGCATTGTGGCTAGAACATCCATTCTGAGTCTAGAACGTCAGTGTTTCAAATTCTGACCCTGTTTGAGACTTTAAAAATGGGACACGCTGCTTC